>NW_027254562.1:22951-168247 GCF_044704955.1 Pristiophorus japonicus | reverse complement strand
AGAGAGAAGGGCAGAGAGAGAGAAGGGCAGAGAGAGAGAAGGGCAGAGAGAGAGAAGGGCAGAGAGAGAGAAGGGCAGAGAGAGAGAAGGGCAGAGAGAGAGAAGGGCAGAGAGAGAGAAGGGCAGAGAGAGAGAAGGGCAGAGAGAGAGAAGGGCAGAGAGAGAGAGAAGGGCAGAGAGAGAGAAGGGCAGAGAGAGAGAAGGGCAGAGAGAGAGAGGCAGAGAGAGAGAAGGGCAGAGAGAGAGAAGGCAGAGAGAGAGAAGGGCAGAGAGAGAGAGAGAGAGAGAGAGAAGGGCAGAGAGAGAGAGAGGAGAGAGAAGGGCAGAGAGAGAGAGAGAGGAGAGAGAAGGGCAGAGAGAGAGAGAGGAGAGAGAAGGGCAGAGAGAGAGAGAGAGAGAGAGAGAGAGAGAGAGAGAGAAGGGCAGGAGAGAGAAAGAGAGAGAGAGAGGGGCAGAGAGAGAGAGAGAAGGGCAGAGAGAGAGAGAGAGAGAAGGGCAGAGAGAGAGAGAGAAGGGCAGAGAGAGAGAGAGAAGGGCAGAGAGAGAGAGAGAAGGGCAGAGAGAGAGAGAGAAGGGCAGAGAGAGAGAGAGAAGGGCAAGAAGAGAGAGAAGGGCAGAGAGAGAGAAGGGCAGAGAGAGAGGAGAGAGAAGGGCAGAGAGAGAGAAGGGCAGAGAGAGAGAAGGGCAGAGAGAGAGAAGGGCAGAGAGAGAGAAGGGCAGAGAGAGAGAAGGGCAGAGAGAGAGAAGGGCAGGAGAGAGAAGGGCAGAGAGAGAGAAGGGAGAGAGAGAGAAGGGCAGAGAGAGAGAGGAGAGAGAGAGAGAAGGCAGAGAGAGAGAGAGAGAGAGAGAGAGAAGGGCAGAGAGAGAGAGAAGGGCAGAGAGAGAGAGGGCAGAGAGAGAGAGAGAGAGAGAGAGAGAGAGAGAGAGAGAGAGAGAAGGGCAGAGAGAGAGAGAGAGAGAGAGAAGGGCAGAGAGAGAGAGAGAGAGAGAGAAGAGCAGAGAGAGAGAGAGAGAGAGAAGGAGAGAGAGAGAGAGAGAGAGAGAGAGAGAGAGAGAGAGAAGGGCAGAGAGAGAGAGAGAGAGAGAGAGGGCAGAGAGAGAGAGAAGGGCAGAGAGAGAGAGAGAGAGAGAAGGGCAGAGAGAGAGAGAGCAGAGAGAGAAGGGCAGAGAGAGAGAAGGGCAGAGAGAGAGAAGGGCAGAGAGAGAGAAGGGCAGAGAGAGAGAAGGGCAGAGAGAGAGAGAGGGGCAGAGAGAGAGAAGGGCAGAGAGAGAGAGAAGGGCAGAGAGAAAGAAGGGCAGAGAGAGAGAGGGCGAGAGAGAAGGGCAGAGAGAAAGAAGGGCAGAGAGAAAGAAGGGCAGAGAGAAAGAAGGGCAGAGAGAAAGAAGGGCAGAGAGAAAGAAGGGCAGAGAGAAAGAAGGGCAGAGAGAGAAGGGCAGAGAGAGAAGGGCAGAGAGAGAAGGGCAGAGAGAGAAGGGCAGAGAGAGAAGGGCAGAGAGAGAAGGGCAGAGAGAGAAGGGCAGAGAGAGAAGGGCAGAGAGAGAAGGGCAGAGAGAGAAGGGCAGAGAGAGAAGGGCAGAGAGAGAAGGGCAGAGAGAGAAGGGCAGAGAGAGAAGGGCAGAGAGAGAAGGGCAGAGAGAGAAGGGCAGAGAGAGAAGGGCAGAGAGAGAAGGGCAGAGAGAGAAGGGCAGAGAGAGAAGGGCAGAGAGAGAAGGGCAGAGAGAGAAGGGCAGAGAGAGAAGGGCAGAGAGAGAAGGGCAGAGAGAGAGAAGGGCAGAGAGAGAGAAGGGCAGAGAGAGAGAAGGGCAGAGAGAGAGAAGGGCAGAGAGAGAGAAGGGCAGAGAGAGAGAAGGGCAGAGAGAGAGAAGGGCAGAGAGAGAAAAAAAGAGAGAGAGAGAGAGAACACATAAGAAATAGGAACAGGAGTAGGCCATACGGCCCCTCGAGCCTGCTCTGCCATTTAATACTATCATGGCTGATCTGATCATGGACTCGGGTCCACTTCACTGCCCGCTCCCCATAACCCCTCATTCTCTTATCGGTTAAGAAACTGTCTATCTCTGTCTTAAATTTATTCAATGACCCAGCTTCCACAGCTCTCTGAGGTAGCAAATTCCACAGATTTACAACCCTCAGAAGAAATTCCTCCTCATCTCAGTTTTAAATGGGCAGCCCCTTATTCTAAGATTAAGCCCCCTTGTTCTAAGTCTCCCCTATCAGTGGAAACGTCCTCTCTGCATCCACCTTGTCAAGCCCCCTCATAATCTTACACGTTTCGATAAGATCACCTCTCATTCCTCTGAATTCCAATGAGTAGAGGCCCAACTTACTCAACCTTTCCTCATAAGTCAATTGCCTCATCTCCAGAAACAACCTGGTGAACCTTCTCTGAACTGCCTCCAAAGCAAGTATATCCTTTCTTAAATATGGAAACCAAAACTGTACGCAGTATTCTAGGTGTGGCCTCACCAATACCCTGTATAACTGTAGCAAGACTTTCCTGCTTTTATACCCCATCCCCTTTGCAATAAAAGGCCAAGACACCATTGGCTTTGCTGATCACTTGCTGTACCTGCATACTAACTTTTGTGTTTCATGTACCAGCACTTTGCAATTTTTCTCCATTTAAATAATAACTTGCTCTTCGATTTTTTTCTGCCAAGGTGCATAACCTCACACTTTCCAACATTAGACTCCATCTGCCAAATTTTTGCCCACTCACCTAGCCTGTCTATGTCCTTTTACAGGTTTTTTTGTCCTCCTCACACAAAGATGGGAGGAAAAGCAATGTATCGTCAGCAAACTTGGCTACGTTACACTCGGTCCCTTCATTCAAGTCGTTAATATAGATTTTAAATAATTGGGGTCCCAGCACTGATCCCTGCGGCATCCCACTAGTTACTGATTGCCAAACTGAGAATGAACCATTTATCCCAACTCTCTGATTTCTGTTAGTTAGCCAATCCTCTATCCATGCTAATATATTACCCCCAACCCCGTGAACTTTTATCTTGTGTAGCAAGAGAGCGAGAGCGAGGAGGCAGAGAGAGGGGACAGGGGAGAGGGGAATGGAAGAGAGGGGATCGGAAGAGAGGGGATCGGAGGAGAGAGGACGGCAGGAACTCGGTGGGGTTCCATTCAGGCCAGGAATAGTGGTGTCACTATATACAGCCATAGTATAGGCTGACAATTCAGTGCAGTGCTGCGAAATGCTGCATTGTTTCCACTGCACCTCTTAGTTTGGTACCATGCAAATTGGTCAAATTTGAAAATGGGTTCTTGAAAATTAGGAACAGTAGTGGTCCCAACACTGAGCCCTGGGGCCACCCACTCAGTACTATCCCCAAATTCTGACATGATTCCTTCAACAAGTACCCATTGTTTCCTACTCTTCAGCCAATTTCTTATCTATTCCCCAAATCTACCCACCTTTAACAGTTCATACAGCCATAAAATATGGGCCAACAATTGCGGTCGGAGGTGTATCTGATGGCAGCGAGGCTGTGAAAATTTGCGGTCTGACACTGCAAGGCAGATTGCAGCCTAATGGCCCACGGATCGCAGGCGATGCAGAAGGGTACCTGGTATCATTTGAGCCTTGTTCTCCAATCACAAAGCAGAATTTGATTTTAATAATTTCCACAGGGAACCCCAGAATGAGATGTAATGGAATCCTGAAATCGGATCTAATTACAATTTGTAGAATTGAAATGTAATACGTAATTAGCTTCATTCCACCAAACTCACAAAAATTTAAATTTTTTGATAATTTTCAACATTAAAACTCTTACCTGGGCCAATATTTGGAGAAACTAATTTGATACAGTATATATGTATAATTTACGATATGAAATTGTTCCTGGGCTTCGATGCATCAACCATAAAATTTTCTTAAGCAATTCCTAGCCATTCGCTGGGCAAATAGTTCAACTCTCCGCCAGCAATTGCTTTCTCCTGGGCGGTACAGATGGCCTGTCAACGTGTACAATGACAGACCGCAAGTTCTGGATTTCTGCAAGCGCAAGTGAAAATCCTTAACTTGCTGTGGATTTCAAAGGAGGTACAACGGCATACTCTGAGACTGCACCACCATAATCACCCGCTAAATCCAGACCTGTGCACACGTCATATTTACGCTTAGAAAAACAATGTTATCAATTACAAAGTTACGTAATTTTCTCTAATTGCATTAGACCAAACAATACTCTTCTGATCAGTGGTCTCTTGGTCTAATTGTCATCCTCAAACATCTGTGTAACCTATAAAAGATCAGACACCTGCAGCATGAGACTTCTACTTATGCAGTTTACTTAATGTAACAATTCAAGAGATGACGATGTGCAAAGTATCTCCCAATAGGGAGTGCTTTTGAAATACAGGCCAACAGTGACTAATATTGTTGGAGAAACTACAGAGAATGTTGAAAGGAATTTCAGACAAAGCTAATGTTTTCAATCTCACACTTCACCAGTCTTTAACTTGTGTAGAAATCACGGACACTGAAACAGTAGTTGCACTCCAGAGCTGCAGGGTGCCAATCTTAGACCTGAAAGACTGGATGTTATCAAGAGGGGCAAACAGGCCAACCATCAAAATAATTATGCATCAATTAAAAGCAGGATTCAGGGACAAAAATCAATCCACAGTCTGTTTTAAAACTCCTCTCAGATAACCTCATTCAGGATAATTCCAACAGTGCTTACATTTGTCACTAGCCCAATTTAGTTTTCACACCAAGCAGCATTAAACTGCCAGTACAGTGAATGGTTTAGGTACCCCTATAGCACCAAAATTAACAGGAAATTCACATTAGCTTGATGAGTTTTGGCTTGAGATGTAGTTTTTTCCCCTTTACTCTGTTGCTAAAGGCTCAAAGAGCCACATTGGCCTGCATTAGTCAAGCCAGCTTTTTTAAATTCAGAAATGTAATACTCTTGCACACTTGCAGATCTACATATGTGGGGAAAAGGAAAGAGACATAGGCACAGAAATATACACTAAGATAGAACACTGAAGCTGAAATGAAGAAAATGCATACATTGAAATCTGAAGATAACATCTTGAAGAGGGCCAATGATCACCTTAATTCAACTGGTGAAAGGACTGTTTCAAACTGACCCATTTTATGACTGCACAGAGCATTTTTCCCTTGGATGAAATGGTGCAGCAGCCACCACACCTCTATTCTTCGACACCGAATATTTTGCTTTTGTGGTCAACTAGATACCTCTTTTTTTTTAAAAAACACTGTACTTTATTAGCAACCACTTGTTTCAGCAAGATCGGACATCCAGCATTATTCATTTTGAACTAAATAAATCCAAGAAGGAATTCAGGAGAAACTTCATTACCATCACAAATTCCTTTTAATTTATCCTGATACAATAGCAAATATTAAATATAAAATTATATAGCTGATTACCATCTTTTGTCATTCCTCACACTTGTACAGAATTCATATTTCTCTCTTCAACATTGGAATTGTATAATTTTTAATAAATCACCAAATGCAAGGAGTGATATATTCTTCAGTAGGAGTGCAACTATACCTAAACTAAATGTTCCTTTAGCCCTTTATTCAAAAATAGTTACCTCCACTCTCGAACTGCATGGACTGTTCTTTATTCAGAGCTTGGACCATGGCACTACAAGGTGATGGCATAGATAAAACAGAAGAGTTTCCTAATCACTGCTGAAAACTCATTATTAAACTCAATGTTGGCCAGGACTTCCGTGACACAAACTCCAGCAGCCCTGACTGGCAGCTATTTGAAGTGCCCATCAGTCCATTCCACAGTGTATAACAGGCTAAAAGATAGACTAACCGCAAGCCCTACTTGCCTATTTTACTGCTAAATTAACCCATTCAAGGACTGTCAGCCAGCCATCTGCAGGACATGTATCTATTTCATGGTCTATAACACATTTTGAAGCCCAAGGACTCCTACTATTTTCATTGTGCAATCAATACAATTTATCTGTATGGTAGTCCAAGCACAAAGATACATGGAATAGACACAACTTGGTGCAACCTAGTATTGTGACAGACGGTACTCCACAACTGTGGGAGTACTAAACATCTGCATTTGCGATTTCTCAAATGGAAGCTCCCCATCTTGGTTCAGCAACCAATGGAAGGTGCAAAGTGGAAGGATGTCTTTCCCACATTGGGGATAGGTGGAAGAGTCATCAGAACAGGCAGCCCTGCCTCCGAGCTCCAAGTGTGCAGAGTTAGAGGGGCCTGGAAGGGACCAATTGCTATCCATCTCAACATATCAGTCTCAAAGCAAGCGAGCAAAGCAACTCCCAAAGCAAGCGCTCTACTCGGAACTCCTTCATGGCAAACGAGCCAAAGGTGGGCAGCGGAAACGTTACAAGGACACCCTCAAAGCCTCCAAAGATAAAGTGCAACATCCCCACTGACACCTGGGAGACCCTGGCCAAAGACCACCCTAAGTGGAGGAAGTGCATCCGGGAGGGCGCTGAGCAACTCGAGTCTCGTCACCGAGAGCATGCAGAAATCAAGCGCAGGCAGCAGAAAGAGCGTGCGGCAAACCAGTCCCACCCACCCCTTCCCTCAACGACTATCTGCCCCACCTGTGACAGAGACTGTGGTTCTCGTATTGGACTGTACAGCCACTAAGAACTCACGGTAAGAGTGGAAGCAAGTCTTCCTCGATACCGAAGGACTACCTATGATGATCAGTCTCAATGAAAAAGATTATGGAAGTGGATTATCTCATTGGCCTGGTCTTTTACTCTAAGGGTGTAGATTTACTCTTTAATAACTGTGAGCGCCGATAGCCTCACCGTTATTTTTACCGCAAAATCCGGGCCATTGTCTTCACCACGTAGAAACATTAAAAACCGTAGATGGAATGAAAACTCATATTGCACATCAAATTAAATGCCCTACAATTAGGCTTTAGACCTGCAATTTAAATTCCTTATTATATCCTCGTGAGTCACATTACATAATTTTTGAGTGACATTAGCTCCTCATAGTCTTCAATCAGTATAATTTAGCACCACTTTAACTTGCATTTGCAAAGATTACAGTATATGGTATAGCAGATGCAATAGTGCTCTAATTTAGTCTAACTGCTGAAATGATTCCAAAGTCACTTAAATTTATGCAATCTAAACCCCAAGAGTAAAAGACAGCTTTCTTACTTGACTCCCAATTATCCATAATTGTATAATTAATGATAGGTCCAAACTTAAAAACACAAATATACTAAATATACTTCCACAAGAGGTTGACCTGCCCAAACATAAAACCCAGCCTAACAAATACCATATAACCCAGCACAAATCCTATCATTTATTTCATGGATGCAAGTTTTCAAGCTTTAGATGAAAATAATTGTTCACCTGCTGACTATTAATTGTGATAACCTCAGTGATCCCTTGTGTAAAGCACCTTGCCCAACTCGCCCAGATACATTTCCAACTGCTTGATCTATTCTAAGCACAGCTGAGGGAAGTCACTACTTGTGCAACTAACCACTTGTGGAAATTTGAGTATCACCTACAAATAACTACATACAGGCTGATAAACTTACAGGACGGGCAAGAGTGAGGAAAATCAAGAATTAATGCAAGTCAAATTGAGAGTAAAATGAAAGGTTCCAATCAACCATAATCATTGCAAGTGGGGAAAAAAGAGGTAAAGGAAAGCAAATGTCACTCTTCTACCTGTAGTGTTGTGTACTTGTTGTTTCAGCAATTTTTCTGAAACTACAGTGGAGTCTGGAGTGCTGACGGGTATGTTAAACTTCTTCTGAAGAAATGATGGCATCACTTCCAATTCAACTTTGATAGAAAAAAAGTGATCAAAGCACTTAAGAAGGGGATTAAATTACATCATGGTCTTTGACAATCAAGCTCCAAGGAAAGACAACAAAAGGAATAGGAAAGAATTGGTTCAGATGTTGAATCCAAACTGAAAAGAACAATAAAGGTATGTGGATAATAAGGGGAATAGATAGCCGCTTAAGGAGTTACAGGATATGTGGAATGGAATTGTCAAAATGCTCCCCATTTAAAGCAGATAATATGCTACATTGATAAGCATTTTAATTTCAAGTTGAATAACTGCTTACTCACCGTGACAGTCACAACAATGAGCAGAGTGGCACAGGTTTAGTTGAAAATTACTAGATAATGTACAAGTAAGTAAATAATTGGAAATAAACACCAGGATGAGCAGGACTTAGTGCAGGATAGGATACGGGAAGCAGAGTTTGGATGACCGGAAGTTTATGAAGCATGGAAGATGGGAAGCCAGCCAAGAGAATATTTGAACAGTTGACTCTGGAGGTGACAAAGACATGGATGAGGGCTTCAGCAGCAGATAGGTTGAGGCAGCTGCAGAGGTGGGCGACATTCAGGAAGCAGGTGGGTTTTGTAATAGGGTGGATAAGGGGTTTGAAGTGAGCTCAGGGTCAAATAAGAAGCCGAGGTTGCAAACCTCAGACAGTGGCTGGGGAGAAGGCTGGCATCGGTGACAAGAGTACAAAGATTGCGGCCAATGGCTTTGGCTTTCCCAATGTTTAACTAGAGAAAATTGCAGCTCATCCAAGACATGAAGTTGGACAAGCAATGTGATCACGCGGAGGTAGGTGGGGGTGAGGTAGAGCTGGGTGCCATCAATGTACATATGGACACTGACCCCCATGTCCTCGGATATTGTCACCAAGGAGCAGCATGTAGTTGAGGAAGAGGACGTGGCCAAGGATAGATCCTTGGCAGACTGCAGAGGTAATGGTGTGAGGGCGAGAAGAGAAGCCATTGCTGGAGATGTTCTGGCTGTGGTAGGATAAGCAGGAGTGGAACCAAGCGAGGACAGTCCCACAGAACTAGACAATAGAGAGGCGCTGGAGGAGGACGGTGTGGTCAGGCGTGTCCAAGGCTGCAGAGAAGGTTGAGGAGATATAATTGAACATTTCAAGGTTACTATTCCGTTGCTATGAAAAAGCCACAATATTGAACCTTCATCAAATTCATGGCCACCCTACAGTGAATCTGGTTCTCAATTTTTCTTTTCAGCCATCGGTACTCATTATGCATAGATTTTGAT
Organism: Pristiophorus japonicus; assembly: GCF_044704955.1. Classification (NCBI taxonomy): domain Eukaryota; kingdom Metazoa; phylum Chordata; class Chondrichthyes; family Pristiophoridae; genus Pristiophorus; species Pristiophorus japonicus. The sequence continues at coordinate 159,167 of NW_027254562.1, read as the reverse complement.
GCCCTTGTTGCTCAGGAAAACAACAATTAGAACTACTGCCATTGTGGATAATTTAATTGAAATACTTCATATTTTTGGGGATGCAGATTATGGAGTTCTTATTTCTTCAGCCCACCAACGGATTTTTATTTAAAAATATACGTCATTACTCTAAATGAACAACTGCTTCATGCTTTGTGGTAAAAGGCACTTCATAAAAAAGGATTGTAAAAAGGGAAAAATGTTTACGCCGGAAGGTGAACCAGTCTGCAGCTAGTGGCTGGCTGAATGAGGTTCTGTGGAGATGCATGAGAGTACATTACTTGGCTGTGCTTTCTTTGGGGGAAATGGTGTATGGTGTTGCAGTCTGGGGAAAAAAGAGAAGAGACGCTGAGGAAGGAAATAAAAAATTAATACTAAACATTTGCCAACTAATGGCGAGTGGCACTGGTGATTGACGGGTAGTAAATGTTAGGAGACAGGATGTTGCACACAACTAATCAGCACTGGGGGGAAAATGGAAAGAACACTAGCATTTTGTCTGATAGAATGTTCTGTTCAGTCATAAAATTGCTATAACATTTGGAAAATGCCAAAGTTTTTCAAGACTTGTTAACAAGTAGCCAATCAAAGATTTTAAACCATTCAATTTAAAAGCTGCAACAGAAATTGCCACAATTTGGTGTTAATTTCAAACAATGCATGCATTTTGGGGGGGGGGGTTGGGAATCATAAGCAAGTTCTATATATTCAAAGACTTCAATTAAAACATGGTTGATGTTAACAGGACTTTTTTCTTTAAATATGACTAAAGGAATTTTTTCTTCAAATGCATTGATTTTTATTTTTCCACTCATGGAGACAGTTTGTGAATTGGAGATGTAGTAAGTGTTCAAGAAATGAAACATTATCTTCCAAGATCACATCAGGGGAAGATTTACTTTCAGTCGTACTCCTCCTGTACAGAACTAATTCTCAAAGCAGTTTACATTGAGGAGGAAAAACTGTGGATGATGAGCACGAGAGAAAACGAGAAAACGTTTGGGGGGGGAAAAGAGTAAAAGGTGCAGGCCAAGAGAAGTGTAATAAGGCTTTTGAAAACAGGAAGACAGGTAGGTGCAGTGAGTGAAAGAGTGACTACCTATGGTAGAACAGAATGAGTTGATAACCAGGAGTAACTTGGTGTCAGAGGAGCAGATGGCTGGAGATCACTGAAGTACAGTAGGGGAAAGGCATGAAGGGATACATGAGGATCTTGAAGTAAATTCGCTTGGGCATGGAGAGACAGGGTAGCTTGGTAAGGGTGGGGACTGTAGGTCTTTGTGAAGATGAAGAATGCAGGTATTCTAAATGAGTTGCAATTTACAGATGGCTAAGAGAACGAGAGAGAGAAGTTGAGCATCGAGGATTTGAAATACATTAACTTGGGCTTTGGAGGTGGCATGAGAGATGCAGACAGACTATATTAAGAAGAAAGGTTTTTGGTTATGGTACACATGCAAGAGGGCTAAGGAAAAAGTACAGTCATGAAATCAATGAAAACGTTTTGTAACAATACTCTTTCCTTACCCCTTTGCATATGTACTGTACAGCCACAGAGATAAATTACAGTGTGAATTACCTCCCCAAGTATACTTTGTCTTCATGAAATGAACTATTGATGTTGCCCATGGCAGTGGGGGAGGGGGCGCATGAGTCTGGAGGATTATTAGTTACGTTTTGAAAGTGTAGAATGAAAGTTCAGTGTTGAGGGCATCAAATACTCAGCTAGATCCATATGTCAGTTGTTGAATTGCTACTTGAGTATCCCAGGTTCTAAAAAAGCTGGCTTCAATTTATTGTTTATAATGTTACTTTAAACAAGTTTATCTTCATTTTAGCTAAACATAATGTAATATATACCACAAAATATAAAATCAAATCTGCTTAAAAATATTGTGATTCCAAATGAAGACTGCAGCATACATCTGTAGCACGAGCCACATATTGTGGCTAAACGCAATGAAATGTAGATCATCTGCACAAGTAGATAAGTAAAACAATATGTTGGGTTCATATATTTAATTACAGTTTAAAGTGACCAACTTATGGAATATTGTCTACACAAAAAGGATCCATTGCTGACTTTTATTTTGCGGGGGGCACTTTAAAAAAAAAAATCTTTATTCCAACATTAAATTTAGATAAAATGTAGTATCGTTTAAAAACTCATTGAAACTTAACCACGATAAATGTGAACATTTGTGATTATACTGTTGAAAGTTGTTTCTCAACTATACTAATACCTTTGAATAATATTTGAACTCACCACAGAGTGCATTTATAGGAAAAGGAAAAATGATGCATAAACTTGGTGCTGTCTCCCCCCCACCCCTGGTAATGATATCAGGAAAAGTCGACAGGACTGGGAGGTCCGTTGCTGGCCAAACCTCAAACAAAAGGCATCCTTCTCCCCAAAAAAGCTCCAGCCCACATTCCTGTCAGCACCTGAGGTTAATTGATGGATTGGGAGGAGCTTGCCATGTGTGCAGTGAGTGGGAGGGGCGCCGACTACACATGCATTAGATATTTAAGATGCTGTGTCTAAGCTGTTCTCAAGACTGCTTACATTTTTCTGAAAAGGACACTGCAGGAATACTTCAAGTTAACTGCAGCAAGCTTCAACGTTCACTGGATAAAGTGTGCACAAGAGGAACATTTTTATCAAGATACTTCTAACTATTCTGCACTTTAAAAAAAAAACTTTAAAGCACTCTGACAAGGTAGCTGACAGAACACTAGTGGCTTCGATAATCTGTTATACGGTTTTTGCAACAGTAATCGAACAGTTTCAAACCCAAAGACAGTAGTTTCTTAGATTCATTAATTTCAAAAGATGCCAGTCAAAATTTTCCTCTGGCTTTTGTTGTTAATTTTTCTGCTTTGCAATTTTCCTCCGGTTTACAGCCGGGTTCAGAAAGCTCCTCGGAGAAGGGGGGCAGCGGGAGGAGTGAACATTATGAAGCTCATCACCTGCTGTGATGATCTGAAAGAGCTGAAGATCCAGGTGGCCAACCTGACCAGCATTCTTACCGAGCTCAGTAGGAAACAGGAGACCGACTGGATAAACGTTGTCATGCAGATGATGGAAGTGGAAAATGGCTATCGGCAGATTGAATCTCGCATTACAGAAGCCGAAGGAAAATACTCTGAAGTGAACAATCGGATAGACATTGTTCAGCTTCAGGCAGCCCAAACAGTTACGCAGACATCGGCAGGTAAGGGCAGACTGTTCTGGGAAGGAAGGGATGGGAATGGAGATGCTATTAAATGCATTTATTGTTCATAAGGTTAGGTATAGTATGAATAAACACAGACAATCATGAGCCTGTAAATTTAAGCTTTAAAAGGTGATCGGAAGTTTGTGGAACTATTCAAAGCTAGTCTGCTTGAAAACAGTATTTTTATTTCATTATAATTAAAATGAAGCAATAAGTTAAAACTTCACATTAGTATTTCAGTATTATGATGAAGCAATTCATAGCAGCTCACATTGATCAAATATGAACTTGCATTTACATAGTGCCTTTAACGTAGTAAAACGTCCCAAGGCGTTTCACAGGAGCGTTATCAAACAAAATTTGACAAATGAAAGCCACATTCCCACTTAACAAAACACAGCTGTATAATGTGGTCTGGGCATTCCCAATTTTCTTGAGCGAGATCTCATTCAAACTCAAATAATTTGGAAAACTCTCAATTATGACGACTACGGTTGCAAAAGAATAAATCAAGCATCAACATGGAACAGAAAATCACAATTGCTCTTCTCCAAAAAAATGCAAGTGCCTCTGAACCCACTCACCCCAATGAAGTTTGACAATGCCTCTAAAATCCATTTGTTAATGTAAGGCTCCGAACCAGTTTTTACTTTTAATTACTGTTTTATTATCTGACTCCATTTAATCACAGCATGTATTTTTCCTACAAGAGCATACTAAACTAGAATAAAGTGTTTAATGTGTTTTTTCCAATTTTTATAATTTCTTAAATGAACCAACAGTAAATTAACTTTCATAGGTTAGTATATAAAACAAAATCAACTAGTTTCTTGAAACACTTTGGTTATGATGCACAATATATTTAACTCTACTAGTACATGAAATGGAGCTCCTCCAAGTAACTGTAGGACGGATAAAGTAGGTTCATTTAAATTGACTTTGCCTCTGAGCGCTATTAATTATGTTCAAATGACATCCTGATTCAGCACAAAAATACTTGCACCAATCTGAACAGACTGCAACACATCAGAAATATTCAAAAAAATTCTCTCCACTTAAATGTTGCAGTATTCACATTTATTTTTATTTCAAAACTACAAGAACTTTTTGATCAACTGCAATAGTCACGTTACAAGATAGAAGGAAATACTGGCAGTTTAGTTTGTTCTCGCTTTCTGTTATAAGGTAGAACTGCATCATTGCAGCAGAAACAGTCTCCTCGTATGAAATTGTACTTAAAAAAAAAAATACTACTCCATTTCTATCAGATTTTAATGTACCGACTGAATTTATTTGTAATCTAGATTTAAAATTAGACTGCAAGCCTTGTTACCCTTGAAAGGGGGAAGAGATAATGATAGGATTATAGAATGTGTTTAACAATATAAATATTGTAATTTGTGAACCGGGGTTGTCCTGTGGGTAATAGTCAGGATCTCTCTTTTCTGTTCACTCACAAGGGATGCACCGAAACAGAATATACTCTAAAGCTTTGATGGATTATTGTGAAACTACAAACTATTGTGAATTTGAAAACTATCTAGTAGCAGAAGTGCTCTCTACACCTCTGGTCTCAAAATACAAACCCGTGCCTACCAGATCCTGCCCTCTAGAGCTGCAGGTTTAATAGGTTACTTGCAGCTCACACTTGTAGCTGGAGTCCACGGACAGAACACTCACACATTCCATTCAGAACCCCGAGTCTGTGTTTCACATGATTCTATCAGACACCTAGTCAAATCAGACAAGAAACGTCAGCAGTCTTAAATTCTCACCTGCTGGTGAAGCAGACCACACGGCATACCTTAGCTACTGTGTCATAATCTGAAAACAATACACGAGAGGCTCCCACTTTGCACATTACCTAAACTCCAACAGCAGTCAGATGGTGTCTGCAAATCAGTGTGATTTTAATATTTATTGGATTTTTGATCCGGTTTTGAGAAAGCAAATCCAGTGCGCCACTCTCCCTTTTACATTGAACGCTGGGAGTCAGTTTCTGGGCTCTGCTGTGAAATATGGAGAGCTAGAGTGCCAGAATGGTGCCCATGTGTTTAGTTCACTGAAACTGCTATCCTTGGACCCAACAGCACATTCATAGATCCACATTTTCATGAATCTACGATGCTAAGTGCCAGGTTGTTTACACTGTGGAGTGCTGTCATGGATGAAGACCCAGTCATTTGCAGACCCCAATCCAGTAGTACAAAAGTGGCAGCTTGGTATAGTACTCTTGCCTCAGTCAGAAAGTTGTAGATTCAACCCCAACTCCAAGATGAGGCAGACATCAGTGCAGTACTGAACGACTGCTGCATTGTCAGAGTGAGATGTTAGTGAGGTCCCAGCTGCCTGTTCAGGCAAATACAAAAGATCCCATGGCACTTTTTCCAAAGTAGGGAGTTTGTCCAGTGTCCTGGCCAACATTGGTCCCTCAATCAGTATCACCAAAATGGATTAACTGATCATTCATCTCACTGTTGCCAGTGGTATCTTGCTGTACACAGATTGGCTGCTGTGTTTCCCTAAATAACAGTAACTGAACTTCAAAGTAACTAAGAAAAGTAACAATTAAATCCATTCTTAAAATCATTTCACCAATCTAACACACAATCCTATTTTGTGAAAGTTACTTATCCATTTGGTTAAGTTTGCTTAAGTTTATTTTTTAAGTTACACAAATAATTGGATAAGACAATATTGCTCCACACCTGTATCATTTTTAACCAACACCTCTCTGCCATCAATATGTATTGAAAACAGACATCTATCCGAAGATTTTTTTCTGGTTGTTCTGATATTTACAGAAGTGAGATATCATTATTAGACCACAGTATGCTACACTTAGCAGAATCTGGCTGAAATTTGGAAATTAGTTTGCCAGTTTCATACATATATATATATATATATTACACAGTATCTTTTGCCCAGAGTAAAGATGCCCCAAGGGAGGTAAGTGGACCTACTAGGCATGATGTTTAACCAAGGAAATGAGATGTTAAATAGCTTCTCCAGTTCTTGTAAATCGATCTGTCAGAAGTGACTTTTTAACATCTGAGGCATTCAAGCATTCCAGTGCCATCAGGGTGAAACACTAAAGCTGATTATAACAGTTGACAAGTCGCACAGTGATTTATAATGTAATGGTGTCGAGAGATATGTTTAACAGACCAAGAATGCGACTGGATTTTAAAAGGTGACGGCATTTAAAATAGTGTAACCATTTTCATTTATACATTAAATTCTGCAAATTGTAACATCTCATCTGATGGACCACACTCTGGAGCTGTGGATGGCAGAAGCCTGCAGTTACAAAATAATTCCATTAAAGTTTGATCAGAAAAAACTATGTGGTTGAAGACAGGTTCAGGCTCAGCAGTAATAGGTTCTGATTGAACAGCATGCTAGCAGCCCTTACTGTCTCGGCTCACTCATGAAGAATGGTCACTTGGTTGAGGCAGAGAACTGTGCTATTCAACTGTGGATTCATAATCAGCAGGAGTCTATGGCTTCAGTAGAAGTTTAGAAAAACAGGGGGCAAGAAAAATGCGCTAAAAGATTATTATTTAAGGATAGGAAGAACTGAATTACTGCATTGCCAGGCCACTCTCAGTAATGACTTTTAGAGGCAGTAGGATTCCAAATTGCTGTCACCCAGTTTCCGTATTCAAGACAGGTTTACAACATTAAAGCAAATACATCGCCCGGTCAATAAGTACACGAATAAAAAAAAAGTGTTGTATGTTATTTGTTTCACACATCTCAAGCTCTACTTATAATTATAAAGGAAATTATTTAGGCAGATGCCACATTGAAGAAAATGTGGATACTTGGAAAGGCAAAAAGACCCATCTATCTGCAAGAGATATACACCATTTTCATCAAGATGCAATCAAGTTGTCTAAATGCATCACTGCATCAGACTGAGTATCTAATAATCCAGGCAGGCTGCCCCTACAAAAATCCAACTGCTGGATTACACCTAGCAAGTTCTCAGAGGACATTTCATTACCTTACATTGAAAATGCTAAAAGGGCAGATTTTGATTATGCTGCGACTGTGCAAATCAAAATTCACCTCCATGGCACGGACAGCAGAAACCAATACATCAATGGGATAAAAATACAATTATCTCCAATGTATTGCCACACTCGGTCAAGCTGTTACTTAGTACCTGAAAATCCTCCTAAAAAGTTTCAATGACTTGAAATTATTCTTAATTTTCTTTGCTGAAGGCGCTGCCCCTCACTGGGATATGGCTCCACTTTCAGTGATAGATCTTCAGTACCTTGCGCAAACATCCATACTTCATGCAAGACCCCTGCAATTAATATCAGCAGCCTAATTGACCATGGAAGGCATCACCAGAGAGCCCAATCCTGTCCTCAACCAGCATCTACCCATGGAAGCTTTGCCAGCAGGAGTGTGATCAGAACCAGGAACCTTAATTGATGTTTGTCTGCCCTAGCCCAGGAGTCCTGGTGCCAACTGCAACGTCCCCAATTGGTGCTCCAGTTCAAATCAGTTAACTCAGAACAGGCAGTAATCGTAAAAAAAAAATTAGTTTGTTATAAATCGTATTAAGTACCTTCAGGACCAAAATGAGATTATTATTTTGGTTATTCAAACATTTAAAAGCCTTCCTTGCTGTATTTTTTTTGGAGATATTAACAGATATTCAACCTTTCTTTTGGCTTACCTAGGTCTGGAAATAACCTAATTGCCCTTTTTTTGTTTCTGTGTCTAATCTATGAAGTGCACTTATATTTACTTAAACTTTCACTGAACAATCTGGTTCTGCACTTTCACTTGAATCAATCCATTACTCATTTGGCAGGCCACAGTTTTGCTTACGAACCATTTTTAGGAACCATTCAAATGAGTAGAAGAATACCTAAACTGCTGCAGAAAGAATTTGATGTGGTCAGAGTTTGCTTTACAGCTTGCCACTGCTGAGTTCAGAATTACACTATCTGGGGAATCGGGGCATGAAGCTGCACCCACCTAGTGCAACACAGCACGACTCAAACCCATTCTTTAAAAATCCCTTTAAACAGCTGCACAGCAACCAAAATTTAAATCCCCAATTAACTTTCAACTTACCACATGCTTATGGGTAAAAGTTAGCTCAACCATTTCTTCACAAAACTTTCAAAATCATCGGTGTGTCTTTAATGCTTCCAACTCAGTTACATCAAAAACTATTTGCAAACTGACATTAAAATAGGTTTATATGAAGTGCTTACACGTGATGTTAGTTCGGTTTGCATTGACCTCTACACTTAAAAACCAGTAGATAGCTGACAATTGGGGCTAGCCTGGGCTGCTACAGCTGGTGGACTCAAAGATTAAATAACTCATTTGCTGCTGTCGGCATATTACCAAAGAAAACTATAAATTGGCATGGCTGGACGCTCTCCATCAACAAGGGGCAAGTATACTCACTGGCTCCTTCTGTTTTAAAAACAGAAAACGATATTTAACCACTCAAATTTGATCAAATCTACTGTTTCTTCAAATGTAAACGTGCAGGAGAATGTTTTTTTTCCTAACCTGCAACAGTAGCAGATAGGAAATGCAAGGAAAGAGTAGGACGGGGTCTTTTCAGGTGGGCTGGATAAAGAGAGAGATGTGACCTAAGCTCAGGAGAGGACAGGTGAACAGGCAGTTCAGATTTAACTACTTTATACAGAGGGTGGTGAATACGTGGAACAAATTGCTTGCAGCAGGTGGGACTGTGAAGGCTGCTAGTATCAACAAGTTCAAGAGGGAGCTAGATGGATATTTTGCCGAGAAAGGGATCAAGAGGTAGGAGAGACAGAGTGCAAGACTTAATAAGCTTTGGGACTCAGAAGATGGTCCACAATGGTTTTTGTGGGTCCTGTACATTCTGATGAAAGGGACAAGGGTTAAACAAGAAAAAGTAAAAACAAAGCTTAAATCAGGATAAATGGACAGCTTAATTCAGAAAAGTTGAAGCAAAACACGTCTGCATTTTCAGGTTAACTATGTCAACTTACTGGGTAGAAAATTTAGATTGGAACAATATGATGCAATAGTCTATACAGAATACTTCAAATTGACTTGTATATATGCTGTATTTGCTAAGATTCATGGTTTCCCCACAGCTAATAAATCAATTAGAAAGATATAAAAACCACCATAATAATTCTTAACTCGCTTCAGTGCTTTCCTACTGGTGTGGAGTATGGTAGCTATTTAGTCTGGTTTCATAAACAGCGACAGCGAAGAGAATGAATGAAAATTTCCTGCTTGAGCGAGTTCCATGCACGAACAGACTTCGATCACTGTTCTAACTTGGAAAAGGACCTCACAAAAATGATTTAAAAAAAAGATACGTGTAAAAAGGCGGCCACCCGTTTCATTGTTGCTCATATGCAGCTGCAGTGCGGTAATACCTGTAGTTCGATTTAATACTCGGGCATTCTGGAGCAGTAATGCAGTCTTTAATCTTTTGTTTGCAGATGCTACGTATGACTGTACATCGCTGTACCAGAAGAATTATCGAATATCTGGTGTGTACAAGTTACCTGCAGATGAATTCCTGGGAACTCCAGAACTAGAGGTGATGCTTTTTAAAATAAACTTCCTTTATTTTTATTCATATTGGCCTAGAAATCCCGGCCGCCTGGATCTGTACGGAGTGTGTACGAACCCGGGAAGGCATCGCAAAAGCCGGCTTTCAGCACACAATGTGCACACGCTGAAAAATGGCTTTTCCGATCTGTCAAGTTCTGGCTTGACAGATCAAATGTATCTCCACAGCCAGGACATTCACATGGGCAAGATTGCGGTATTTGCCCATCTCTTGCCCAGCGAATGTCCTGAAAACTCTTGTGCCTGATAAAAGCAGGTGCATAGCCTACTTTTACAGGCGTAAGAGTTTTAAAACATACAAAAATATAGTAAAATAGAATTTAAAATTTTATTGTTTAAAAATTCTGCCCACAACAGTTGTTTATTTTAAACCCTAATTAAAAAAAACTTTAAAAAAAATTAAAACATTTAAAATCAGAAAAATATTTTTTTAATGACATTAATAACTTTAATTTACATTAATCTTAAATATGTGGTATACTTTTTCTTTTTTTTAATTTTTGTTTTGGGTGTTTGGGGATTGTTTCTCAATCATAATAATGGGAACTCCTACTTACGGAGTTCCCATTATTATGAATGAGAAAATACTGTACCTGGATTAGCTGCCCAGAGCCATTTGACTCCAGCTCCAGCTTATCGACATCCCGACATGCATGCACTCCGATGCGCAGAGAGTGGAGGCCTCAAGACCGGGATCTCTCATGGGCGCAGCAGGAACAGGTAGGTGCGCATCTTTTTTCCCTTTTTCTGTCGTTCGCCCGTAGGAAGACCTCGACCAGGATTTCTAGGCCATTATCTTTTGGAAGTGATTTACTCCTGCTGAGTTTTATAACATACAGAGCCATCTGTTGAACACGGTCATTGTGATGACTGCAATACACAGGTCACTCGTTACTTATCATTTGTGAATTTTTTTTACTCTGTGATAATTGTTCAGTGAATACTAAAATATCGCTTCTTCATTTTACTGTGATCTTTTCAAACATAGTGAATTTGGCCTACGATTTTATGGATTTTACCTGTGGAGTATGGAATATGTCTTCCTATTGCTTAAGAATCCAGAGTTTTAAATCTAACCATTACTCCAGCTGTATATGAGCAACAATGAAGAGTGGCCTGCTCTTTAGTAATTTATATTTTTTTCCACTTTGTGAGGTCCTTTTCCAAGTTAGAATCGTGCCTGTATCAGCGATCAAAATTTATGTTAATGTATGATACTCACTGCATGCAGGAAACTTTCATTCATTCTTTTCTCTGTCATTGTCTGTGAAACCAGACCAAATAGCTACCGTACTCTACACCAGGAAGAAAGCACTGAAGCGAGTTAAGAATTACCATGGTGGTTATTACACCTTTCTAATTAATTTATAACTGTAAGGATTCATGAAATGAATGTAGTTTTAATGAAAGAAAAATGCAAAATGCTGAAAATATACAGTCAGCATCTGTAAAAGGAGAACAGACAAGTTAATGTTTGAGGTTCAGGTTACACTTGAAACAACATCTTGTCGTCTTTCTTTACAATTACTGGCAGATTTGCTGAGTTTTTTCAGCATTTTGTGTTTTTGTTTCTCTTTGCTAGCATTTGCAGTTGTTTCTAATTTAAATTTTTGATGAAAATGTGTTCTGATGGTGCTAAAGAATTAATTGAGAAATGGAGGGCAAGAATGGTTAAATAACACTTATAGCTACTTTATTCCTCAACTTCCAATATACAATTGTAGTACATGGTGTATTCAATAGGATTAACCGAACAGAAAATTCGAATCAAAATTCTCCATGCTAGAATAACATTATTTGAGGTTGCAATACCATTGCAAGCGCACTGGCCCAAACTTAGACTAGTGAATGAGGCTTTAGAAAATAGAAAAAAATAGGAGCAGTAGTAGGCCATTCAGCCCTTCGAGTCTGCACCACCATTCAATATGATCATGGCTTTGAATCTGCTCAGTTCTTTAAAATAGAATGAAAGTCTAGCTAAATATTTTTCAGTGTTCAAGAATACTCCCCATGTCTACTTAAATAATCATTTGAACTGCTTTAGGTGTACTGCGACATGGAAACTGGAGGTGGTGGCTGGACCGTTATACAACGTCGCAAAGCTGGCCTAACCTCTTTCAATCGTGACTGGAAACAGTACAAGCGAGGATTTGGCAACATCCGTGGAGACTTCTGGTTGGGAAATGAACACATTTTTCGATTAACCAGGCAACCAAGTATACTCAGGATAGACATGGAGGTAACTCATTAGACTTTTCATTTATATATTTTACCCAAAATTATGACAAGCTAATTTTATTTCAGATGAAATATTCAATGAACAGAATTGGAAACAGTAGCAAATTTAATACTTACATTTCTACCGTACAGATTTAGAGGTGTGCACTAAATGTGAATTAATATACTCATTAATATTCTACAGTATGCTAATACCAATTTATATTGGTGCAAGTAAACTGTTTAATGACTTGACCTATACTGTTCAAGTCTCACTCCAGTGCTGAGGGGGTGCTGCACTGTCAGAGGTGCCGTCTTTCGGATGAGACTTTAAACCAAGGCCCCATCTACTCTCAGGTGGACGTAAAAGATCCCATGGCACTATTTCGAAGAGGAGCAGGGGAGTTATCCCTGGTGTCCTAGCCAATATTTATCCCTCAATCAGCATCACTAAAACAGATTATCTGGTCACGATCATATTGCGAGAGCTTGCTGTGCACAAATTGGCTGTCGCGTTTCCCACATTACAACAGTGACTACACTGGCTGTAAAGCGCTTTGAGATGTCTGGAAAGGCGCTATATGGATATGAATCTGTCTTTCTTTCTATATAACTACAGGACTGGGAAGGACGTACTTGTTATGCTGAATACAACTACTTTTCGATAAGCAATGAATTGAATAGCTACAGATTAATAATTGGAAATTACAACGGGACAGCTGGACGGGACTCACTCAAGTACCATAACAACACTGCCTTCAGCACAAAGGATAAAGACAACGACAAGTGTGTGGACGACTGTGTACAATTCCGCAAAGGTAAGTACCGATCAGTAAACAAAAGAAAACAAGATGTTTTCAGGCACTGGATGGGTCATGGCATTTTCATCTTGCATTCCCATTTTTTGTAATGGGCTGTACTAAAGACCTGTTAATGTTACAGAAGGCAATGTTCACAAAGTCTGCAGGCAATTTATTACACTGGGAAAATGTGATCAAGAATAGAACAGCTTTTTAATACCAATGTTTGATACGAATTGTGACAATATATTGCAGAATTCAGTTATATTTGAATACATTACAAAGAAAAAATTGTTACATAAAAATGCACAGGACTGGAAAAGATCACTGTGAAGCACCAGGCTGGTCCCAAAGTTTAAAAATACTATTTGCACTCCATCACTTTCTCTCGAATATACGAGCACTATTCACCTCTACTGCCTCCCCAATCTAGCTCTCAAGAAAGGATATTCACAATATATGCAATAACTCACTGTCCTTTCGACTGCAGGTGGCTACTGGTACAACTGCTGCACAGATTCCAATCTGAATGGAGTTTATTATCGTCAAGGTCAGCACGCCCAAAACTCTGATGGCATCACATGGTACGGCTGGCATGGTTCAAGTTACTCACTGAAACAAGTTGAAATGAAGATTCGGCCACAAAACTTCAGGCCTTGAGCACTACACAATTTTCGTGACTTCATAAATGAGAAACCTAACAGTTATTATTGCATTTTCTTACAACAGAATTGTGGATTGAGGGACTTTTCTAAATAAAACGTTGAGAAGCTTCCCAGACATTTCTTCATTCTCCATCCCTCCCTCTGTTAATCGCTCACACACAATTACATGCCCGAAGACAAATGCTGTTAAACATTGCAAAATTAAGTGAAAAGTACTAGTCCCCATAACAGGTCTTCAAAGTGTTCATAAAGAAATTAATACCGAAATTGTACTGCAAAAATATCATTGTGGTCTTCAATGGAATTGAATGATGTGAAAATTAATTTCACAATCTGGTAAAAAAACAGCAGCTTTAGGAATTAGAGAGCATGCTACTCCAAAGAGATTTGAGAAAACTTCCAAATTAATTTAGTACTTTGTCCAGAATACATATTAACATAAAGTGCAACAATGTGGTTGGCCTCTCCCCTAACCCAAAAGCATATGCATACGTGTCAACTGTCAGCTTTTCAAGTCATGCATCAGTGTTTTAGAAGAAAAATATTTTTAAACTAGAACTGTAGATCTTTAATATAGTTCAGATCATTTGGAAAGTGAGACTGGAGTGACAGGACTAGATGGGATGTTTACTATGTTAAGGGCACTTTATAAATGCAAATGGTTATTGTTGTTTGGTGTGATTAGAACCAATCAAACATGACTTTCTTGCATTGTCTGTTGCATCAAGCTTGGGGCAGTAAATTAAGATGAGCTGTTGTATTCCGAGATTCCCAGTTACGTGTGCGTTTATTTAGTGCTTTCCTTAAAGAAGATACATATAAAATAAAAGGCAGTTTATAAAAATGTTTTATTTTCCTTATAAGGAACTTTGGGGTGGAAAGCCTGGCTATTGCCTTATGTGGTGGTTTATTTTCTTCAGTCCAGGTTGCAGCTACTTCTTTGAGACAAGGTGGACATATCCTGTCATGAACGTATTTGCTGGCTTTACTTGACAATTCCTGTCATTATACTTCTTGAATTAATGAGACTTGGAACCAGAATAGGGTTAGACTGATGATGTGTTTTATTTAATTCAAAAAATTATAGTGAGATTCACACTCAGAATCATAGTAGCACCAAAATGCCAGTTAATTCACCAAATTAAGAGAGCAATTTTCCCGTGGCACTGGACAGGTGCAACTCACCCAAAGTGTGCCCTCAGACTAAGGGATGCCCAAATTTGGTCAGCCAGGTCATTGACATAGCCCAATTGCACCCCCAGCCTATCCAATCTTTCCTCAGAGCTAAAATTTGCAGTCCTGGCAACATTTTTGAAATGTTGCCCCCATAGAAAATAATCCTCATGGCTTCAGCATGCGTGTATTTTTCAGTAACTTCTAAATTGCCATACTGTTATCTGTCCTTTTGTATACTGCAATAAAACTGATGACATTTATGTAGATCTATAAGCCCATGTCCCACCGCACAGTTAAACTCCTTGTTTTCATATGTGTATAGGTCTATAATCAGAACTGTTTTTGAGCTGTCAGGTTTTCTGGGGCTGTGTTGGCTTTGTCGAACTGCTGGCCAACTTTTGTTGGTCTTTCAGGTTGGCGCGTATGCACATGCACAGAAAGATTAGCATTTACAGCTGAGTGAATTTGTATCCTCTGCAACAATTTGATAAAGCTGGACCCATAGGTGGTATACAAAGAGCACGCAAATTAGGAAATGGTAATTCATGCTTGACATCACAAGATAATCTAGCTCTTAACTGGGGCCAGTATTCATTAGCGGTTTGAGAGAGGATTCAATGAGCTGGTTATCAACAGAATGTATGTAAAGGTTGCAGAGAGAAATAATTTATTTTATACTGTTATTAAAGTTGCTCTCAGTTGATTTTTAAAAAATTTACTCAATATAGATTTATTGCGCTTTAGCGGCAAAATGTGAGCAATACTCAACAGGTAAACTCTTTGTTTGTACTTTTAAATAACAATACACAATTAAATAATATAGTTCTGCATTATTTAAATTCCTTTTCTAATGTTGGATATTACATTATAAACATATATTAAAACATACTTAATAAAAAAAGTGTCCGTTTTTGTGAAACTATAGCCAAAGTAATCCCTCAAAGACATTTGGTTCATATATATGATCTTAAAACTTTGACATTTCTAATTTAGAAATTCTTGCCTTTTCTTTTCCTCTCTCCCCACACCCAATCACATTACAATAACCCTCTTCAGCTTGCAGTCTAGGCAAACGGGTCATACACTCCACTTGGCTTTTGCCAATGCTTATTTGTGCTCAGTTGTCAAAAGCTCAATGCCACAAGCTGAGAATTACTGTCAAGTTTCATTCCCCTTGCAAGATATGAATTGCTCTTCCCATTGCAAGGCATGTTAACCCGGACCTGGCTGGGACTTGTGGCTGGGCAGGTTTACGTGCAAACCAGAGATGGAACTTAAACCTGCAACTCTGCTGTATCAAAGCAAGTGGCTAAAGCTGCCTAGAACACTGAATGATTTCTATTTGTGTATATTTTGTTTGTTTAAAAAAATGTTCTGCATTCTTTGTTTCAAACAAATATATTTATGATTTTTAAACAATATTTAGCAAGAAAATAAAACCTAGTAAAGTCAAAATGGAAATAATCTGTAAACCCGACGGAAGTATAATGCCACGATGGAGACTAAGCACTTATCAAAAGAAAACTTCATTAAGTTGTGATTGTTTGTATTAAACTTGTACCAAACCTCTTCGTCCCATTGCGCAGGTAACCACAAATTAGCTTGAACTTGTATGATCTGTTGAATTCCAGCAATGCTGGCGCACTGCAGTGGGGCATGCTAAGGCATAGCTTACTTTATGCTTGTATAGTAAGCTTTATAAAAACAAAGGGCTGTTAAGAAAAATTGCTGGAAAAAAAATGCGTTTCTTTTGAAAGGGGAAACAACAGATATCCATTACTGAAAGTAATATTCTACTAAATGAGTTTATCAGTTAATTGTACCACATTCCCTCTGACATAATAGAGGCTGGAATGATGAACTATTTCTACACAGCATTTCAAAATCTCTAATTAGAGACTAGGTGCTGGAACATGCTCAACGTTATGGCAGACATTAAAATTACACTAATGCAATGATAAGTGAGAACTGGCGCGTTTGTTCATCCTGCCATTGTCAGAAGTATCCATGTCCCCCACCCTCTATTGTCAAGAAGTCTTCAAACATTCCGCAACAAATCCCTAAACCTGAGGTTGGGCATGGAGAAAAATAGAAACATAGAAACTTACAGCGCAGAAGGAGGCCATTTCAGCCCATTGTGTCCGCGCCGGCCGATAAAGAGCCACACAGCCCTCAGTCAGCAGCCCTGAAAGTTATATATAAACCTACGAACAATGTACAATGGCGGACAGGTAAAGAGCATCCAGCCCAACCAGTCCACCCTGCACAACTGCGATACCCCATGTATCGCAACATTTTACACTCCAACCCACCCAGAGCCATGCGATCTCCTGGGAGAGGCAAAAAAAGATAAAAACCCAGGCCAATTGGGGGAAAAAAAAATCTGGGAAAATCCCATCCAGGCGATCAAAACTAGTCCAGGAGACCACACTGGCCGTATTAGATCCCCTGAAGTACTTACCATCGTATTTGCGTCAGCGAACAAGAGATTAACCAGTTTAATCCTACTTACCAGCTCTAGGTCTGTAACCCTGCAGGTTAGAGTACTTCAAGTGTCCATCCAAGTACCTTTTAAATATGGTGAGGGTTTCTGCCTCTACCACCTTTCCAGGCAGTGAGTTCCAGACCCCCACCACCCTCTGCGTGAAGAAGCCCCCCTCAAATCCCCTCTAAACCTTCCACCTAACACCTTAAACCTATGCCCCCTCGTAATTGATCACTCCACCAAGGGAAATAGGCCCTTGCTATCCACTTTATCCAGGCCCCTCAAAATTTTATACACCTCAATGAGGTCTCCTCTCAGCCTCCTCTGTTCCAAGGAGGGCAAACCCAGCCTATCCAATCTGTCCTCATAGCTAAGATTCTCCGTTCCAGGCAGCATCCTCGTAAATTTCCTCTGCACCCTCTCCAGTGCAATCACATCTTTCCTATAATATGGCAACCAGCAGTATTCCAAGCTGTGGTCTAACCAGTGTATTATACAATTTAAGCATAACCTCCCTACTCTTGTATTCAATGCCTCAGCCAATAAAGGCAAGCATTCCATATGCCTTCTTAACCACCTTTTCCAACTAGCCTGCTACTTTCAGGGATCTGTGGATAAGCACTCCAAGGTCCCTTTGTTCATCTACACTTCTAAGTGACCGACCATTTAATGTGTATAATCTTTCCTTATTAGCCCTCCCCAAGTGCATTACCTCACACTTCTCTGAATTAAATTCCATTTGCCACTGTTCTGCTCATCTGACCAGTAGATTGATAACAAGCGGTTTGAAGACAGGCCGAGTTAAGCAGTAAAGTGAAGTTGGCTATTGTTACTCCACTGTTTACACAAAATCTGAAAACAACATCTTAAAGGCAGTTTATCTGGCAATATAACAATGTTGACAACTACTAAAGAAAAAATCTCTCCAGCGGAAAAAAATAGGCGTTGCACCCAGATTCTCGGCAAAAAAAATGGAATCTTGGACCAATTGGGCGGTTCTTAAAAAAATGGGCGATAATTACTTAAATTACTAAAAATTGACACCGAAGCTGCAGGTTGGGCCTAAGAGGAGAAAAACATAAACATTTTTTTTTCCAAAAAAACATATAATAAAAAAAAAATCATAAAAACATTCTCAGGACCCTTTTCACTTAAATCACTACAAGAGAATTTAAAAATAATTAGTAAAAAAACAATTACTTACCTTTTTCTTGCAGGGCTACTTACCTACCACCCAGTTCCGGTGACTTTCGTGGGCATTTTTTTTTGATACTCACCTACGGGTCATCGCTGAGCCAAAAATCGCGCCATGGCGATCTGAGGACGGTGCACGCCAGCGGTCTGCTCCCCAGCGCCATGATCACTCGCCAAATCTCAGCCACGATCGCCCATCATTCCTCCGCCTAAATCACTCGCCACACCTCTGCCACGATTTCTTGCCGCTCATCCGCACCGACTTTCCCGCTCCTTCGCTGTACCTGGGCCCCGCCGATGTTCCTGCCCATGCTCCAAACAGCGACCTGGGTTTAGATGATGTCACCCAGTCGCCCAACTCGAAATCGTCGCAAACTTGGAACGGCTCACGCTGGACGTTGTAGTGATACAATCTTTTATAGGAGGTTTAGAGGGGATATGAGAGGAATTTTTTTCACTGCCTGAAAGAATGGTAGAGACTCAAACCCTCACCACATTTAAAAAGTACTTGGATATGCATCTGAAGTGCTGTAACCTACAAGGCTATGGCCCAAGAGCTGAAAAGTGGGATTAGGCAAGATAGATCTTTGTCGGCCAGCATGGACACAATGGGCCGAAATGAATGAATGAATGACTGACTGACTTAGATTTATACAGCGCCGTTCACGACCACGGACATCCCAAAGCGCTTCAGCGATCGTGGCGGAGATTCGCCGAATGTTTGGTGTGGAGAGAGATCGTGACAGAGATGCGGCTAATGTTTGTGGTGGAGGAGCGGCGAGAGATCGTGGCAGTGGTACGGCAAATGAGTGTAAGGGGGCCAGAAGAGCCAAAGGCCCGGGGCAGCACGGGCCAGCCCACACTGCGATATGTGTGCGCACTAGGTCCGTGCGCAGAGAGCAGGTCTCCAGTCCTCCTGGTTAACGCTTGCCACTGGATAACGGCCTAGCTCTGTCAAGCCCGTGTGGTGGCTGATGTGCAACAGCCCCCACACGTTAAAAAAATCCACACACAGGCATCTTCCACCCCTTCAATTGGAGTTCAGGACTGGAACATCGGTCCTTCATTGAAACATCTGTGAACTCATCCCTTTTGGTGTGGAAGCAGGTCATCCTCGTTCGTGGGACTGCCTATGACGATGATGCTCCCCAGCGGTACTTCGAAACCGCCGGTGGAACTCAGCTGGGGAAGTTTTCGCCGACCCGATTCTCGCCCAAAACCATCGAGAAACCGGGTGGTGAAGCACTGGAAATTTTAGCCCTATATCTTTAACAGTTTTCCCCTTCCCAAAAGGAATATCCCACTTAATGAAATGTTCTTTGGGGGCTGAGGTAGTTGCAGGCATGTGGTTCATCCTTCGATATGCAGATTTTTAAAAAAAAGAAATAAATCTTTTTGGTACACACTATGCACAGTATATAACAAACACATAAGCAGAATTTTCTGTCATGTCACAAAATTAAATGGATATTATTAATTTACCGAAGAATAGAGCAGTGAAACAGTAATAATTTTTAAGATCTGACAGCAGACTACTGCATAGGTGATTTATACAGACAACTGTATTACTTCGGTCAAGGAAAATATAATCAGTGACAAAATATCCTTGGTTTCTTTTTTTTTTCCTAATTACACAAAAATTATGAATGGCTGTAAACACAAAGATGTAGTTTGATTGTAAATGTACATCTCTTAGATTCTGTGGGGAAAATGTCTACACAGAAACTTCAGCTTGGTTTGCTACACGTTTTGATAAAGCAATTCATGCTTTGCAATTTACTTCTTGCATAAGGGTATTTACTTGCAACTTACTGAAAACTGATTGCATTTTTCCATCAGACGAAACGATCAATATTGGTCAATTTGTAAAGATTCAGTTTCTTAAATACTCATCATTTTGTGACGATGTACTCTTTCTTTTGTGCTTCCAAGAAAGAAAAGTTCTTGGTGAAAACCAGATGCCAATTTGTATACAGCACTTCTTGTTTAAGTGAATAGGAATTCATCTGGAGCTGTATACAGCTTATTGTGTAATGTGCAAAATATATACAGTGTGCAATGGTAAAATCATTTCCCCTTACTAATGCAGTGATGTTAAACTTGATTTGATTGTACATGTCTAGCTTTGACTTAGAACAAGGTTCTCCTCATAGATACATCATGCTTCACAGAATAGCATTGTCCCTGCTAGCTAAGAACCTAGGATACATAAACACCGTGTTTTAGTATGACTTCTGCAGTTTTCAATAAAACGTGAAACATTTCATGGACAAATTAATTCGAGAAAGGACACTGGATTTCTGTATACGAGTGTTGGATAGCCCAGTGGTAAAGAACAGTATTCACCAAGGAGACAGGAAGGTCAATTAGAAAAACCAACCCATTTGAAACCAGTATTTTCAACACATAGCATTTACAATTTGTTGCATTATCACAATGATTGTGGCTCAGGTGTGATGTCCTCTGTGGTTCAAATGCCAACTGACACACAATGCCAAGGCTTATATCTGGAATAATGACCATGTAGATGAGGTACAGGCAGGTGACCAGGTTAAAACAGGACCCGTGAAAAGAAACAACAGCTTTGTGCGAAGAAAATTGTCCTGAAAATATTTTTAAAGTAGTTTAAAACTGATTTTTTGAGTAAATGGTCGTATTAAAGAAAGCTTAGATGTTATTTTTAATACAAAATCTCACTTTTAATAATATCCCTAGCTCACATCATGCAATAGAAATTATAAAGCAGTGGCTGATGCACATCATGCACTAAGCAATTGCATTCCTGCTTTCATTAACTTTACAATATAATGGAATGAGTGGCACTGGCATTTTATGTAAATCCTGAACATTTTCAAGCGTGCGGGCACATTGCATTAATCCAAACACAACATTTGAACCTTAAGAAGCAACATTACAAGCATCATCAACAGGAACAGCTCAATTTCAGGAACAATTGCCATCGACTGATCTCAGCGAAATGGACTGGAATAATGCCTTGGTTTGTGTGTGCCTACCCAATATAATTTAATTAACATACGTCACCAAAAATCCTTAACCCCTTTTCCTTCCATTCTCTCTTAGAAGTGGTGATTCATGCTGGAGGACAGTCAGTTTCCACAGACACCAGCAGACTTTGCTCAAAAGGTTTTCATGTGCTATTTGAATGCGAGGGGGTATTGCATCCAATCTCAATTCTATACTCACCCAAAGTCCACACAACTAACTCAATAAAGACTCACTATCAAACCTGGAAGCTTCCCGATTTAAAAGGTGGTGCACTCAGATGAGTTACCAAGGACATCCGACTCAAATTGATGTAAACCTCCAAAAATGCAGGGTTAATATATCTTGCTCATCTTACTGCAAGATTTTGTTACAAGACTGTATCTTGTATTGTTATGTAAACTTAATTTTTTCATCCAATGATCTTGGCCTACATAAACAAATAAATATTATGCTGCGTTGACCATTCCAGCACGTGTTTTAAGACACAGTTAATTCACTTTGAATGAACTGCAAATCATGGTACTGAGCCACTGCACTCTCTTCCATTCCCATTTTGATATCAGTAAAAGTTACAAAAGCAAAAAAAAGCTTCTGGATACTGAATACTGGTGAGGGCAATAGTTCTTCTGGGGAGTACAGCCAAAGCCAAGTCCATGGCACCACAGGTGGCTCAGCTGTACAGGAAAGGGCAGGCAGGGGGTAGGAGGAAGATCAGGAAAGCACTTACGCAGTAAGTGGTTAGGATCTGGAATGCACTGTCTGAAAGGGTGGAGGAGGCAGATTCAATCGTGGCTTTCAAAAGGGAATTGGATAAGTACTGAAGGAAAATCATTTTTCAGGGCTGCGGGGAAAGGGACTAGCTGAAGTGCTCTTGCAGAGAGCCGGTACAGGCTCGATGGTTTGTTGTAACCATTCTATGATTCTATATAAAATTATGAATTCTGCTGCAAGAAGATATTGTTTCCTGACCAAAGACTATATATGGACAGCAAAAAGTTGAAGTAGAAAAATGAAACGTGATGATCATCATTCAGGGAGGGAAGAGTGTGGAAACCGTTTATTTTCACTACAATTATGCTGTAAGAGAAATTTGGCATTAGGGGTACCAGTGGGACAAGGGTTAAAGTGCTGGTTCCTGCGCCGACCCATAAGGAGGTAAAAGGCCTCTCTTTGGCCTTGTACCAAGGCTCCAGAAGTTATTAATTCAATAATATTCCGACAGGATACGATGTGAGAACCTAAACAGACATTGATAAGACCTTGCGAAGAGGCTCGAGGCGGACTCACGGTCACCAAGGAGAATCAACAAATTCTGACCTAATTAAGTCATTCTAGTCACGGCCTAAGGTGGTCACAAGGGTCTTGGCCTGTCAATCCAAAGTAGCACTAATAAGGTAGTCCAAATGGAGAAGTAGCACCGATAAGGCAGTCCAATTAGAGATCGAGGGAGGTCTTACCAGGGACCGGAGTGGTTTTTGAAATGTATAAATATTGTATGATTGTGCTGTTCGGGGAGCATCTCCACTCACAGGCGGCTGTGATAAGAGGTGTTCCCGGACGTTCGTAATAAAAGATCGTTATACCTTGCCATCCGTCTCTGTCTGCTAACTCCGGGGGCTGTTACGCGGGTTGGGGCAAGCATCGACCCTCTATATCAGGGGGCCCGCTCGTGGGAGGAGAAGCCTTCCCATTTTCCCTTACATTTGGCGCTGCGAGCAGGGTACGGACTTCCCGAATGGAACAATGACCCAGCTGTTGGGGTGAGTATGTTTTAATTTACCACCTTCAAGTTAGAGCTGTGGCATTGTAAACCACAAGGGAAGGACATCTGTACAAAGAACCATTTAGCAGGTCCAGGAGGGACGGAGACGGGGGACAGAGACGATCTAGGGGTAGAAGGGGGTCAAAAGGTGCATCCTAAAACGCGCGCATGGAGGTAGCACGGCAGTGCGAGGGTACGGCGCAAGGGAAGATATAGAGGAAGGTCTATTGACCTGAAGCAGTACGAGCACACGGTGCAGGGACGAGACATATTGACCCAAAGCGTGGCAGTATGACACCAAGGGAAGACATATAGATATTGAGGACATGGAGACGACGTCCCTGCAGTGACGGGATATACTGACCCAAAGCGTGGCAGTACGAGTGTACGGCACCAAGGGAAGACATATAGATATAAATAACGTCCTGCATACCTAACACGAATTAAAGGGAGTGCCCAAGATAGCCCCGAAGAAGATGGGTAACACGGCTATTAAAAAGGCGAATAAAACCAATTGTAACTTGCGTAACTACGTAATGCCATAAAAAAGCTGATAGTGACTATCTTAAGTGACATATGGATCCAAAAATAGAGCCGGCCAAACAATTAATAGGCTTGGTTGAATGAAGAGAGACTTTTGTGAATGTCTGTCGTTGAGTGAGAGTCCTTGTGTGATTTTTTGACTGCGGAATGAATTTTTCATGTTTCGGAAAGCCTGTTTGGAAAAATAGTGCAGCTCCACCCACTTTTCCCAAACAGAGTGAAAGTTTTTTTTTAAACCCTTTGTAGTGTTGTCCTGTATGTAGGAAGTTTTAAGACATTTTAAGTTAGAAACGCAAGTGTGGATTTATTCGGACGATAAGTTACGGAGCTAGGAAATGCACAAAGGATAGGTTTGTTGAGCAAAAGATAAAAAATACCTGGTTCCGGTGGTTAAAAAAAAAGAATTTATTTGACACGCTCACTTACTTGTCGAAAGAAAACATGCAATCATTGATTACATTGGGTTGAAAGACATAAATTTAGTCTAGGAATGAGATAAAGAATAACTTTTAAAAAAGGCCTGTGAGGATCTCTCGCGGCTGCGGGTTGGGGAAGCACGCTCCCATTTTCCTTTGTGTAAAACATTGACGCAAAAGCTTCTAGCTCAGTAAAAAAAAAGTTTTAAATAAAGATTGAAATTACAAAATTTGAATTGGGATTTTGAGATATTAAGAGAAGACACAGCAAAATACTGAGATGGATTCAAACTAAAAAAAAATATTAAATTAAAAAAAAAGAAATAAAACTAAAAGGTTTGGAAACAATCTAGAAATACCTTCAGGGATCAGGTCAAACTCCTGGGCGAGTGGTGAGCTATCTGCGAAGGTGTAAAAGGGACTTTTGAAAAATGTTAAAACAGCAAGCTTTAGCAGTTTAGAAAAATACATTGTAACGACCTTGAAACTGGAACATTTTGAGATAACGAAAAGCAGCCCTCAAAGCCTACGTGCTAGACTCCGTTCTAGTTATGGAGAAAAGAAAAAGATAAAGACGCCACTTTGAAAGTAAACAAATTGAACGAATTTGAAAGAAAAAGTGTCTTCGATTGTCTGATGATTTTAAATTAACAAATTTATGGAGACACGAGCCCTCCGTGTAAAATACAAAACCTAATTTGAAGAAAGGTGATCCGAAAAGAAAAGACGTAACGCACTAATTAGGTGCTGGAAAAAAAAAAGGGGTGTTTGCGATGGAAAAAGACATCACTTACTAAATACTAGTTGATATCGGCTGTGAAAAAGATATTGGTTTAATTGGGAAAAAAATAATTTGAAGAGGTAAAAGACACTCTCCATTGATAATGATTTTAAATTACGAGAAGGTTTCACTGCAGTTTGAAAGATTTCCAAAATGAACGTTGTTTATCAAGAAAAGTTCCGAACAGTCTAAACAAGCAGGAGGGTTTTGAAAATAACAAGGAGAAAAGATCTAAGCTATGCGAACTCAGCATAGAAAGAAAAAACTGGGAATTATAGAATCTTACTGAATTTTTAAATTCTTATAGAAAATATGCATCCCAGCAGCCAAGAACTGGAGCAAGGACAGAACTTATTTTAACGCATGGCTATGTATAGTGTATGAAGTAAGGTTGTAATGCAGCAGGCTGCCGATGCCATGGGCGGCAGTAGATTCCGAGGACAGGAGCAAGTTCATAGGACCAAAAGGGGAAGGGCGCAGAAATCTAACTGGATGGAATTTCAGTTCTAGAAGCTCATGCCTGGACGGACGAAGCTGCAAAACAAGCAGCCAAATCCACCCCGCAAGAGAAACAGAAGGGTGGGAACAGAACGGAGCAAAAGGGGGGTGGGACCCCAGGATGTTTAGGAAAACTGGCCAATGGGATAAAATGAAGACCAAGGGAGGTCTCTGGAATACAAGGTGTATGTCCCGAAGCGTGACACGCTAACAACACGGAGAAGCCGGTATTGATCATGCGTAGCGCAAACAAGAAGGAATACAACCTAAAAAGGGGGGCGGATGGAGTGTGGAGGAAAGATGACAATAAAGGTCCGGCTGGGACACCAAACACGCCCAAAAGGACCCTGGGAGCTCTACCACTGCCCCAACAACCACCCTGGGGACAACAACTCTTCCCAGCACAACCACGCAAGTCCCCCCAGAAGCCTGTCCATAAAGACTGGAGCCAAAGGGGAGCTAGTAATAAAAGAATCTAAAGAAAGGATATAATTGGAGTGAGTCAGCGACTACTTAACCTAAATCTAATGGATATCATTCTTCCTAGCTTCTGTGGGAATGAAACATCGGGCCCAAGTTTCGGGCCGCGGCTAGAACGGCGCAGCCCTGACCTGGATGCCCATTTTTCGCGCCACAAAGTGCGCCTGAATAAAACTTCCAGATTCTCCGGCTCCCTGCTGGTCCTCTAGCACTCGGCGCGGCGCAGCACAAGCTGCAGGGGCCGGAGCTAGGTCCCTGCGCTGAAAACAGTGCCGGGACCTCTGCACATGCGCGCTACAGTGGGCGCGCAAGTGCAGTAGCTCCAGGCGCCCAAAACTGTGTGGGAGGGGCCCGAAGCACGCAGCCCCTAGCCCTGGCCGAATGGCCTCACTGGGACTGCGTGCATAAGGCTCCCCCCACGCCCAGCTCCTGCTTCCTCCGGACCGGACCCGACTTGACTCCCGCTCCCACCGCCCCCCACCCCCGACCCAACCTCCGCTCCCGACCGATCTCCCCCCCCAATCTACCCCCCGCCCGATCTCCACCCCCCCCTTCGCCCCGACCCGCGCTTCCCCCGATCCGTGCTCCCGACCCCCCCGGACCCCAGTCCCGACGCCACCTACCTGTCAATCCGGTAAGTCTAAGCTCGAAGTCTTGGGCTCGGTCAGTTCAGCCTCCCTCTCCTTTCTTTCTTTCTTTCTCTCTCTCTCTCTCTCTCTCCCCCCCACTTCTTTCTCTTCCTCCCTCCCCTCCCTCCCTTCTCTTTCTCCCTCCCCTCCCTCCCCTTCCTCCCTTCTCTCACCCCCCTCCCCTCACTGCCTTCTCACCCCCCCTCCCCTTCCTCCCTCCCTTCTCAATCCCCCTCCCCTCACCCCCCTCCCCTCCCTCACTTGTCACCCCCCTCCCCGCCCACCCCCTCTTCCCCACTCCACCACCCCTCCTCCCCTCCACCCCCTCTCCCCATCCTCCCCCTCCCCTCCACCCCTCGCTGTCAGAAACACAGACACTGACTGTCAGAGAGTGAGAGACACACACAGACAGACAGATAGAGACACTGGGCTGGGGGGGCATCCCAGCACGCTGTTGGAGGGCTCCCGGTGCTGCAGTCGGTAAGTAGAAAATGTTTTATTTATTGATTTAAAAAAAAAAAATTATTTCTTATTATTTTTTTTGATTTATTGATGTTTTTATCATTTATCATTTATTATTGATGATGGCTCTTTATTTGTAAAACTGAAGTGTTTAATGTTTGTAAACTTCCCTTTAAACCCCCCTCCCCCCATTCCCTACGCCTGATTTGTAACCTACGCCTGATTTTCTAAAGTGTAGACAAGGTTTTTTTCGAGCATACAAAAATCTTCACTTACTCCATTCTAAGTTAGTTTGGAGTAAGTTTTCACTGCCGAAACTTTGAAAACAGGCGTAAGTGGCCGGACACGTCCCCTTTTGAAAAAAAAATTCTGTTCCAAAGTGAAACTGTTCTGACTGACTAGAACTGGAGCAAACTAAATGCCGAGAATTTGAATTTCTAAGATACTCCGTTCTACACCAGTTACTCCAAAGAATCAGGAGCAACTGAGGCCAAAACTTGGGCCCTATAACTCTATACCAGAACCTGGCACAATGGATCCTCGAAGGCCCAGAATCCACTACCCTGAGATTTAATGTCAGAAAGGGGACAGGACAAGGTCGAACAAAAAGGGGAATACTGGAAACACTAGGCACGGGTTATGGGGCAGGGGTTACGACGATGAATTCCATAGACCGGTATGCAATATATGACCGGGCTAACAACTTAATGGCGTAGTCTTGAGGGGTTTACTGGGGAGGGACTTGGATAACCAAGCCCTACAAGCGCGGTTGGGAGATGGCGCGGAAGGGGAACTATTACAAGTGGCCCATACATTACAGAAGCATGCCAAGACAATAAATTTGATCCACACAATGGGGAATGACATAAGTAAACGATTACAAGCTGAGATAGTTTGCTCCGGGTATGGGGCATGGATTAAGTGAGGTACAACATAACTTGGAGCAACTCCAGAATGGGGACATACCAGATTGGATCCCGAACAGCATACTTAACAATTGGACTCTAGATAAAAAAAATTAATGACAAATGTGAGGTACGAAGGAATAGTCACGCATGGGTGCCAAATTTCAGTTGTATTACTGGGCGGGTGAATATGATCGGATTTATGTTGTCCATACCACAGTATGATGTAACAAAGGGAGACCCCTTATACCAGATCGATAATATCGGTGAAGTAAGAAACCAAACTTGGTTGCGTTACCATCAGCCTGCCAGACGGGTGATTAAAATTAGTACGAAAGGCATTGACATAACTGATTGCTATAAAAATAATCAAGTGATTTTATGTCGAGGTACGCCACGAATGACAAATGATGATTGCAGATTCCACCAAACAAACGGATGCATGCTGAGTATCACTCCTCTCGAACACGATTCCGAAACAATCGCTGCTCCACAAGGGAATGGAGATTTGGTGCGTGAGCACAGGAGCAGCCAACCCGACGATTAAGACCAGGGGAGGAGTCACCCCCTGTGTCATCACCAACCCTAACTTCTGTTTCAGGCCCATGGGAAAAATAGACATAAATGGATACCAAATACATTCCAAGACAACGGAAATCATCCACGGAACGGTCACGGATACCCTCCGAGAGGGGTACAAGGAGGCGGTATGGGAACCGCAAGGCACCGGAATTAAATGAGGAACAATTATGTTTGGTGCAAGGAATCCAGAATCAAAGACGACAGTATATCCAGCTGATGGAAGAAGTAGACAACCTACAGAGAGACACTAACTCAATGCTGGCTGATCAGCTCTGGTACTCAAAGCTGTGGAACATTGGACTTAATATTCAGATCCACCCATGGATAAGAATTATATCACATTTACTTGTAGTAATACAGGGCCTGGTTCTGATGGTCATGATGGGATTAACATGTGCACGAATTAAACAGGCCAAACGATACGTCAGGGCACGCACTATGATTAAGGCCATAAGGGATGAAAATTTAAGCAGTCTTATAGGAAAGACGTACCTTTTTTAACTCTGCAGGAAAGGTCTCAGGAGGTCCCGAAGCTTGGGAGATGGCCACCCAGGTGAACAGACCTATTTCGAACTTGCCGACAGGGAGATAGTTATCGGGAAATATGGCCAGCTTGGCGTATAGCCAAGGACCAAAAGGGGGGACTTGTAAGAGAAATTTGGCATTAGGGGTACCAGCGGGACAAGGGTTAAAGTGCTGGTTCCTGCACCGACCCATAAGGAGGTAAAAGGCCTCTCTTCGGCCTTGTACCAAGGCTCCAGAAGTTATCAATTCAATAATATTCCGACAGGATACGATGTGAGAACCTAAACAGACATTGATAAGACCTTGCGAAGAGGCTCGAGGTGGACTCACGTGCACCAAGGAGAATCAACAAATTCTGGCCAAATGAAGTCATTCTAGTCACGGCCTAAGGTGGTCACGAGGGTCTTGGCCTGTCAATCCAAAGTAGCACTAATAAGGTAGTCCAATTAGAGAAGTAGCACTGATAAGGCAGTCCAATTAGAGATCTAGGGAGGTCTTACTAGGGAACGGAGGGGTTTTTGAAATGTATAAAAGTTGTATGATAATGCTGTTCGGGGAGCATCTCCACTCACAGGTGGCTGTGATGAGAGGTGTTCCCGGACGTTCGTAATAAAAGATCGTTATACCTTGCCATCGTCTCTGCCTGCTAACTCCGGGGGCTGTTACGCGGGTTGGGGCAAGCATCGACCTTCTATATCAGGGGGCCCGCTCGTGGGAGGAGAAGCCTTCCCATTTTCCCTTACATATGCCATGTATAAGCAAGACAAAGTATACAGTTGCAATCCAGTTTGATAAACACATTTGCAAAATGAGTGACTTATTTTTTCAACAGCAACCACCTCCTTTTAGCATTTATAGAAAAGAGGAACATGATGCGCTGGCTACCTTGTACTACAGCATTCTGCAACCCAAGGTGAAATTGCAATGTGGACAACATGTACTACTTCATTCTGGCACCATCACATAAAAGACTCGTTGCAAATAAATAAAGCCGCATGGTACTAAATGTAAAGAGACAGCATTGATGAAGAAAAAGACTTACATTTATATAACGCCCCACATGACTGCAGGACGTCCCAATGTGCTTCACTGCCAATGAAGTGAAGTGTAGTCACTGTTTTAATGGAGGAAACGCGGCATCCCATTTGTGGACAGCAAGGTTCCACAAAGAGCAGTATGATAGTGACAAGATAATCCGTTTTTAGTGATGTTGCTTGAGGGATAAGCGTCTCATCCAGAAGAATGCACCTCAGACAGTGCAGCATTCAGTATGGATTTTGTGCATAAACCTCTAGAGAAGGACAGAAACCACGAGAAAACAAATGTTTCTTGGATTGGCAGGATGTAGTTAGCTGTGTGTCCCAACGATCTGTGTCAGGGACGCTCTTGTTCTCTATATGCACAAATAACTTAACCATAGGCATAGGGGAGTAATATCAAATTTGCTAAAGACACCACATTAGAGTCACGGCAAATTGAGGAAGAATGCAGGAGATTACAAGCAGACAGAGACAGGTTAGTTGAGTGTGAAGATATGAACTAAATGTCAGTCAACGTAGATAAATGTGAAGTATATTTCGAGAAAAGAATAGAGAATGGAATTATATCCAAATAGTAAAGTCCTCAATGGTGAGGAGGAACAGAGATCTAGGGATTCAGGTAGTTAGAAGTTTAAAAGCAATATTGGATGTGGAAAAAGTTATAAAAAGGCCAAATTTTGCCTTTAAAGTTTTCTATATGAGTCGCTGAATGTAAAAGCAAGACTAGGCCACAGATATTCACATCCCATTACTAAAAGGATACTGGAACCATCAAAAAGATGGAACAGATTTACTAGGACAGAGACAGGCTAAATGAGTGAGCAAAAATTTGACAGATGGAGTATAATGTTGGAAAGTGTGAGGTCATGCACTTTGGCAGAAAAAAAATCAAAGCAGGTTATCATTTAAATGGAGAAAGATTGCAAAGTGTTGCAGTACAGCAGGACTTGGGGGTACTTGTGCATGAAACATAAAAGTATACAGGTACAGCAAGTGATCAGGAAGGCCAATAGAATATTGGCCTTTATTGCAAAGGGATAAAAGCAGGGAAGTCTTGCTACAGCTATACAGGGTATTGGTGAGACCACACCTGGAATACTGCGTGCAGTTTTCATTTCCATATTTACGAAAGGATATACTTGCTTTGGAGGCAGTTCAGAGAAGGTTCACTAGGTTGATTTCGGAGATGAGGGGGTTGACTTATGACGAAAGGTTGAGTAGGTTGGACCTCTACTCATTGGAATTCAGAAGAATGAGAGGTGATCTTATCGAAACGTATAAGATTATGAGGGGGCTTGACAAGGTGGATGCAGAGAGGATGTTTCCACTGATGGGGGAGACTAGAACTAGAGGGCACGATCTTAGAATAAGGGGTCGCCCATTTAAAACTGAGATGAGGAGAAATTTCTTCTCTCAGAGGGTTGTTAATCTGTGGAATTTGCTGCCTCAGAGAGCTGTGGAAGCCGGGACATTGAATAAATTTAAGATAGAAATAGACATTCTTAAACGATAAGGGGATAAGGGGTTATGGGGAGCGAGCAAGGAAGTGGAGCTGAGTCCATGATCAGATCAGCCATGATCTTATTGAATGGCGGAGCAGGCTTGAGGGGCTGTACGGTCTACACCTGCCCCTACTTCTTACGTTCTTATACCCTGATTGAGAGGATATAATTATAATGCGTACTTGTAAAATTAAGATTGCATTCACTATAATAGAGAAATTTAAAGAAGGATCTTAGTTTGATGGAATAAATAGTGAAAGATTATTTCCACTGTTTGGTAAATCTGTAACAAGGCAGCATAATCTTAGGATCAGTACTAAAAGCATAAGGGGGAGAGGTTGGAATAATTATTTTCATAGAAAGGGTTGTTCTCGAGTATGGAATGCATTACGCAAGATGCTACTGAAGCTAATTTAAGAGAAAATTAGGTGAATACTTTTGAAGGGTGCAGGGAAATTGGATGTGAATAACTCCTGTGTTGAGCTAAACTGGTACAAGCACTTTGGGCTGAATAGCCTCTTTCTGGCCTGAAATTTCAATGAATCAATGGTCTTAAAAAGTGACAGAAATAACTTACGAGAACTGTATGGCTCTGTATTGTCACACATGTCATGCTGAACCTGAATACTTAACCATGTCCAGACAAGCAAGAGAACAAGAGTCAACTTCATACTTTCACGTATTCTCCTTTTAAGAAGACTTCATGATTTCTCCAGAAGTGCTAAACCCAGTAAGTCTGCAGGGTCACTATTCCTTTGTTGGGTTAAAAAAATGCTACATCGTCAACATGACAATCAAGCCCATGCACCTTTTATTTTTAAAGTAAACTACATTAGATAATCTCGCCTTAATCTCAAAAAGAATTTTAAATGAAGATGACGTTGCCAATTGCTTTATACAATCTGACATCCATACTGAAACACAGGTACATGAAAAAGGCTCGTGTAGAATTCACATCTACGCTTTCTTTGTCTGTTCCTCGTTTTTTTCTACCTTACATTGTCGGTACCAAGCTGCTCGGGTCAGGCCAAATGAAAATTAACAATCGCTTTTGTCATCCCCAACATTGCAGCATCTGAGAAAAGCACTGGGTGAGCACGCTCGTTCCTCATATTAGCCATCTTTGTCGTGTTGCTAAGCAAGCCTGCCAGTTTAGTGCGAATTTATGCCAAATCATTAGACTTTGTGCTGCTGATCCACGCAAAGTAGGAACTGGACTGACTCTGCATGATCTTATTTGACTGAGAAATGCTAAGAAGAGCAGAGAGAGGCTATTCTCATTCCATGATTCAATGGATGGAAAACTGTTCAGGCTGCAAACCGAGTGCATGTCTTCCACACCTGATATCCTGATATGCGCTTGCATCAATTAAAGTTCTGTGACGGGAGTGCAATTCATAAAGTTTCCCCTCGTATCCCCAAATGGCGTCATAGAAACATAGAAAATAGGTGCAGGAGTAGGCCATTCGGCCCTTCTAGCCTGCACCGCCATTCAATGAGTCCATGGCTGAACATGCAACTTCAGTACCCCATTCCTACTTTCTCGCCATACCCATTGATCCCCCTAGTAGTAAGAACTTCATCTAACTCCTTCTTGAATATATTTAGTGAATTGGCCTCAACAACTTTGTGGTAGAGAATTCCACAGGTTCACCACTCTCTGGGTGAAGAAGTTTCTCCTCATCTCAGTCCGAAATGGCTTACCCCTTATCCTTAGACTGTGACCTCTGGTTCTGGACTTCCCCAACATTGGGAACATTCTTCCTGCATCTAACCTGTCTGAACCCATCAGAATTTTAAACGTTTCTATGAGGTCCCCTCTCATTCTTCTGAACTCCAGTGAATACAAGCCCAGTTGATCCAGTCTTTCTTGATAGGTCAGTCCTGCCATCCCGGGAATCAGTCTGGTGAACCTTCGCTGCACTCCCTCAATAGCAAGAATGTCCTTCCTCAAGTTAGGAAACCAGAACTGTACACAATACTCCAGGTGTGGCTTCACCAAGGCCCTGTACAACTGTAGCAACACCTCCCTGCCCCTGTACTCAAATCCCCTCGCTATGAAGGCCAACATGCCATTTGCTTTCTTAACCGCCTGCTGTACCTGCATGCCAACCTTCAATGACTGATGTACCATGACACCCAGGTCTCGTTGCACCTCCCCTTTTCCTAATCTGTCACCATTCAGATAATAGTCTGTCTCTCTGTTTTTACCACCAAAGTGGATAACCTCACATTTATCCACATTATACTTCATCTGCCATGCATTTGCCCACTCACCTAACCTATCCAAGTCACTCTGCAGCCTAATAGCATCCTCCTCGCAGCTCACACTGCCACCCAACTTAGTGTCATCCGCAAATTTGGAGATACTACATTTAATCCCCTCGTCTAAATCATTAATG
Source organism: Pristiophorus japonicus (assembly GCF_044704955.1). NCBI lineage: Eukaryota > Metazoa > Chordata > Chondrichthyes > Pristiophoridae > Pristiophorus > Pristiophorus japonicus. The sequence continues at coordinate 125,243 of NW_027254562.1, read as the reverse complement.
TACAGCGTAAACAGCTGGGGCCCCAGCACAGAACCTTGCGGTACCCCACTAGTCACCGCCTGCCATTCTGAAAAGTGCCCATTTACTCCTAATCTTTGCTTCCTGTCTGACAACCAGTTCTCAATCCATGTCAGCACACTATCCCAATCCCATGTGCTTTAACTTTGCACATTAATCTCTTGTGTGGGACCTTGTCGAAAGCCTTCTGAAAGTCCAAATATACCACATCAACTGGTTCTCCCTTATCCACTCCACTGGAAACATCCTCAAAAAATTCCATAAGATTTGTCAAGCATGATTTCCCTTTCACAAATCCATGCTGACTTGGACCCATCATGTCACCTCTTTCCAAATGCGCTGCTATGACATCCTTAATAATTGATTCCATCATCTTACCCACTACCGATGTCAGGCTGACCAGTCTATAATTCCCTGTTTTCTCTCTCCCTCCTTTTTTAAAAAGTGGGGTTACATTGGCTACCCTCCACTCGATAGGAACTGATCCAGAGTCAATGGAATGTTGGAAAATGACTGTCAATGCATCCGCTATTTCCAAGGCCACCTCCTTAAGTACTCTGGGATGCAGTCCATAAGGCCCTGGGGATTTATCGGCCTTCAATCCCATCAATTTCCCCAACACAATTTCCCGACTAATAAGGATTTCCCTCAGTTCCTCCTCCTTACTAGACCCTCTGACCCCTTTTATATCCGGAAGGTTGTTTGTGTCCTCCTTAGTGAATACCGAACCAAAGTACTTGTTCAATTGGTCTGCCATTTCTTTGTTCCCTGTTATGACTTCCCCTGATTCTGACTGTAGGGGACCTATGTTTGTCTTTACTAACCTTTTTCTCTTTACATATTTATAGAAACTTTTGCAATCCGTCTTAATGTTCCCTGCAAGCTTCTTCTCGTACTCCATTTTCCCTGCCCTAATCAAACCCTTTGTCCTCCTCTGCTGAGTTCTAAATTTCTCCCAGCCCCCGGGTTCGCTGCTATTTCTGGCCAATTTGTATGCCACTTCCTTGGCTTTAATACTATCCCTGATTTCCCTTGATAGCCACGGTTGAGCCACCTTCCCTTTTTTATTTTTATGCCAGACAGGAATGAACAATTGTTGTAGTTCATCCATGCGGTCTCTAAATGTCTGCCATTGCCCATCCACAGTCAACCCCTTAAGTATCATTCGCCAATCTATCCTAGCCAATTCACGCCTCATACCTTCAAAGTTACCCTTCTTTAAGTTCTGGACCATGGTCTCTGAATTAACTGTTTCATTCTCCATCCTAATGCAGAGTTCCACCATATTATGGTCACTCTTCCCCAAGGGGCCTCGCACAACGAGATTGCTAATTAATCCTCTCTCATTACACAACACCCAGTCTAAGATGGCCTCCCCCCGAGTTGGTTCCTCGACATATTGGTCTAGAAAACCATCCCTTATGCACTCCAGGAAATCCTCCTTCACCGTATTGTTTCCAGTAAACAAGGAAGAGAAAGGGGCCAATGGTGGAATCTTGTGGTACTCCGAAGGTGACCTGGTGTATGGGGGGGGTGGGAGGATAAACCATTATTGAAGATATGCTAGTTCTGTTGGATGAAATAGGAGTGGAACCAGGCAGAAGGGAGTCACAGAGGAAACAATGAAGCACAATGGACTGATTAACCAAGTTAAACACGAAGGAGAGGTTGAGAATGATGAGGAATAATAACACCTCGGTTGGTCACAAAGGAGATTACTGCCTTTGATGCTGTGGGCAGTCTCTGTGCTGTGGGGCACGGTGGAAACTAGATTGAAGGGATTTGAAAAGACAAATTTTGGAGAGCTGAGCATGAGAGCTTGTAGAGGAGAGAGTGTTTAGAAACAGGATGGTACCTGGGAAGTGTGGAGGTTGGGATAGGTTTATTGAAAGGATGTGACTGCTGCCAACGAACCGGAAGTAGTACCACATGCGCATTTCCAGTGTCTCTTTTTTGTTTGTTGTCGCCATACTGCCCAAAATGAGGAATAAAGAAGCGGATTTAGAGAATTCTGTTAGAACCGTTAATTTTAAATGAAATTCTAACCGTGAGCTTATTTCTTTTTAAAGTTGTTGTTTGTCCTTCAAGACAGCGTTTCTTAAACTGGAACAATCACCAGCAACGTTAACCCAACCTGGTAACATTAATTAAATTTTATTAGTGATGTGCTTCAGCACTTCTCAGATCCTCTGTCTGCTATGGTGAACATTATATTATAAATTTGGGATCAACAGTTATGTGCAGAATCCAGTTCGTTGGCAGGAGTCACTCAGTTATTGAAAATGGGAGTTGTATTGGTAATCTTGACGGGGAAAAGAAAGCAATAGTATCTGAGAAAACAGAGGTATTTAGAATGTAATTGGGGTAAGAGAGATAGTTCTAAATTCGGCTATTGAATGCTCGAGGGAACCCGCTGTTACAAATTGGCAGCCACATTTGTCTACATAACGGTATTGTGCTTCAAAGCAATTCATTGTATGCAAAGCAATTTGAGAAGTTTCTGACAATTTTAATAAAGCACTATATGAATACAAATCTGATGCATAGTCTTATTTCTCAGTAAAATCCCCTCTACCACATAATAATCCTGGTCTAGTATTATAACATTGCATAATACCTTCAGTCCATCACATGATACAGGGCCATATGGAAAATAATTCAAGTGACATCCAACAGCGAGAACAAAGCTCTGAAAAGGTTGAGTCAAGTATAACTGAATGAACCTGAAAATGTTTTGGCACATTTATGTAGTTAACAAAAAGCCAAAATCTTCAACTATTCATTTAAAATTTTACTCAATCCAGTCTGGAAGCATAAAAAAGTATTTTAAAATGATTATTATGTTACTTACACCACTGTGCTATAATCACCCCAGAGGCTACTGTCTGGTATGTGATCTCCTCACATTACACAGATTTTATTTCAGAAAAGTTTCTACTTCAAGTAAAACAGGCTTCAACCAGCTGAACAAAATGATCTATATTCCCCTCAGAATGCCAGCTAATTACTAATTATTAAATAGGGCTTTAATTCCATTGTCCACAGAAGCCCTGTGAGCGTCGCTGGCAAGGTCAGCATTTATTCCCCATCTCCAATTGCCCTCGAGAAAGTGGTGGTGAGCCATTTCCAAATCATTACCATTTCCACATTGTTTCATTCATTGCCAATGTATTAACAGTTTCCAGTATTTGAATGGAAATACCTTTTCAAGGCCTCTTAATTGCAATAACATTTAAGCCCACTTTCTTTGTTTTGCACTTATGGATTAATGGCATGAAATAGGCTGCATTTCAAATAGAATTAAACTAGATAAGCTTCATAAAATTATAAAATGCTATCTCCTATAGCAGTTTGAAGTGCTGCAACATAACTGTGCCCCTATAAAGCATGCTGATTCTAGTACTTCTTGTCTTCATCATCCTGAATACCGAACCATACAGAAAAAATATATTTTTTAAATTCACTCGAAAAAAATTCAGCAGAGATCCGACAGAAAATAAAAAGAAAGTTTAACGTATTACAACAGGGCCAGTCGCATTATGCAGAAGCACTAAAATGGAGAGAGCATAGTTTAAAGATTAGAGGAATGGGAGCCAATGCAGATCAGCAAGGATATTGGGGGGGGGGGGGGCGGAAGGGCGGGTGCGGGGAGAATGGTGCACGGGACACAGTGCAAGACAGAAAATGTACAGCATAGTTTTGGATAAGTTGGAGTTTATGGAGGGTGGAGGACGGGAGGCCAGCAAGGTAAGAGAGAGAGAGATTTTTTTAAAAATTCATTCAAGGGATGTAGGCATTGCTGACAAGGCCAGCATTTATTGCCCATCCCTAATTGTCCTTGAGAAGGTGGTGGTGAGCTGCCTTCTTGAACCAGCTGCAGTCCGTGTGGTGAAGGTACTCACACAGCGCTGTTAGGGAGGGAGTTCCAGGATTTTGACCCAGTGACGATGAAGTAATGGTGATATATTTCCAAGTCAGAATGGTATGTGTTAATGAACCTTGGGTGAAGAAGCATATACAAGGGTTTTAGCTGAGGAAGGAATGGAGGCAGGCAACACTGACTAGGTAGAAGAAAGAAAGAAGTCACGTAGTAGTTGTCGGGTGATATGAAGCTTGAGTTTTAAAAGCCTATGGATTGTAGCTGAACGTTAAGACAGGGAGGTGAGGAGTTGAGATCTTGGGAAAGAATAATTTGGATTGGGAGGTATCTCAATATCAATCGTAAAGATACTGGAAAGAGCAAAAGGAAGAGAGGTTTGGATGATGTTTTTGAGGTTTAAAGGTGTACGGCAATGTCACTTGCAATTTGCAGAGCGGACAAGAGTCAAATTCTCCCCTTCAAGAAAGTTTACCAATTACTGTTGTATCATCTTCAACAGGAAACAAAGCAAACAAAGATAAGGAAGTTTAAGCAGTAACATATTTTTGCCATTAAATTGACTGGAAAATTATTTTAGATAAATAGAACACTTGTACCTAAAAATAAATATCTGCACAACTGAAATATCTGAGTCACAAAAGAATCTAGTTTATTGCAACTAAGTTTGCTATCTTGATGCCAAGTACAATCAAGGATTTTTTGTCCATTCAGTCTTCAGAATTACATCAGAACTATCAGGCTGTAACTCTGTGCTACTTAGTCTGAGAGACTCACTTAGCTTCCATTATTGAATTCTGACAAAGGGCCCACACCTAAAATATTAACCAGTCTTTTCTCTTTACAGGTGCTGACAAACTTGCTATGCATTTCCAGCAACTGCTATTCTTGAAGTTCAACACAGATAAATGTGAGGTATTACGTTTTGGTAAGAATAATAGGGAGGTCACATTATTTGGAGGGCGAGAGTCTAGGTGGGGTAGAGGAACAAAGGGATCTTGGAGTATAAATACACAAAGGTCATAAAAATAGCAAACCAAGCACTGGGGTTTATTTCTAGAGGTATAGAATTGAAAAGTAGAGAAGTTATGCTAAACCTGTATCGAACTTTGTTTAGAGTACTGCGTACAGTTCTGCTCGCCATATTACAAAAAGGATATAGAGGCACTGGAGAGGGTTCAGAGAAGATTTACGCAGATGATACCAGAAATGCGAGGGTATACATATCAGGAAAGGATGAATAGGCTGGGTCTCTTTTCCCTTGAAAAAACATAGAAACATAGAAAATAGGTGCAGGAGTAGGCCATTCGGCCCTTCGAGCCTGCACCACCATTCAATAAGATCATGGCTGATCATTCCCTCAGTACCCCTTTCCTGCTTTGTCTCCATACCCTTTGATCTCTTTAGCCGCCAGGGCCATATCTAACTCCCTCTTGAATATATCTAACGAACTGGCATCAACAACTCTCTGCGGTAGAGAATTCCAGAGGTAACAACTCTGAGTGAAGAAGTTTCTCCTCATCTCGGTCCTAAATGGTTTACCCCTTATTCTTAGACTATGTCCCCTGGTTCTGGACTTCCCCCAACATCAGGAACATTCTTCCTGCATCTAACCTGTCCAGTCCCGTCAGAATTTTATGTTTCTATGAGATCCCCTCTCATTCTTCTAAACTCCAGTGAATACAGGCCCAGTTGATCCAGTCTCTCTTCATATGTCAGTCCTGCCATCCCGGGAATCAGTCTGGTGAGCCTTTGCTGTACTCCCTCAATAGTAACAACGTCCTTCCTCAGATTAGGAGACCAAAACTGAACACAATATTCCAGCTGAGGCCTCATTAAGGCCCTTACAACTGCAGCAAGACCTCCCTGCTCCTATACTCAAATCCCCTAGCTATGAAGGCCAACATGCCATTTGCCACCTGCTGTACCTGTATGCCAACTTTCAATGACTGATGTACTATGACACCCAGGTCTCATTGCACCTCCCCTTTTCCTAATCTGCCACCATTCAGATAATCTGCCTTCATGTTTTTGCCACCAAAGTGGATAACCTCACATTTATCCACATTATACTGCATCTGCCATGTATTTGCCCACTCACCTAACCTGTCCAAGTTACCCTGCAGCCTCTTAGCATCCTCCTCACACCACCACCCAGCTTAGTGTCATCTGCAAACTTGCAGATATTACACTCAATTCCTTCATCTAAATCATTGATGTATATTGTAAATAGCTGGGGTCCCAGCACTGAGCCCTGCAGTACCCCACTAGTCACTGCCTGCCATTCTGAGAAGGACCCATTTATCCCGACTCTCTGCTTCCTGTCTGTCAACCAGTTCTCTATCCACATCAATACATTACCCCCAATACCATGTGTTTTAACTTTGCACACTAATCTCTTCTGTGAGACCTTGTCAAAAGCTTTTTGAAAGTCCAAATACACCACAACTACTGGTTCTCCCTTGTCCACTCTGCTAGTTGTATCCTCAAAAAATTCTCGAAGATTTGTTAAGCATGATTTCCCTTTCATAAATCCATGCTGACTTGGACCGATCCTGTCATTGCTTTCCAAATGTGCTGCTATTTCATCTTTAATAATTGATTCCAACATTTTCCCCACCACCGATGTCAGGCTAACGGTCTATAATTCCCTGTTTTCTCTCTCCCTCCTTTTTTAAAAAATGGTGTTACATTAGCTACCCCCTCGTCCATAGGAACTGATCCAGAGTCGATAGACTGTTGGAAAATGATCACCAATGCATCCACTATTTCTAGGGCCACTTCCTTAGACTGGGATGCAGGCCCTGGGGATTTATCAGCCTTCAATCCCATCAATTTCCCGAACACAATTTACTGACTAATAAGGATTTCCTTCAGTTCCTCCTGCTCGCTAGACCCTCAGCCCCCTAGTATTTCCGGAAGGTTATATGTGTCTTCCTTTGTGAGGATAGAACCAAAGTATGTGTTTAATTGGTCTGCCATTTCTTTGTTCCCCATGATAAATTCGCCTGATTCTGACTGCAAGGGACATACATTTGTCTTCACTAATCTTTTTCTCTTCACATATCTATAGAAGCTTTTGCAGTCAGTTTTTATGTTCCCAGCAAGCTTCCTCTCATGCTCTATTTTCCCCCTCCTAATTAAACCCTTTGCCCTCCTCTGCTGAATTCTAAATTTCTCCCAGTCCTCAGGTTTGTTGCTTTTTTATCTGGCCAATTTATATGCCTCTTCTTTGGATTTAACACTATCCTTAATTTTCCTTGTTAGCCACGGTTGAGCCATCTTCCCCATTTTATTTTTACTCCAGAAAGGGATGTACAATTGCTGAAGTTCATCTATGTGATCTTTAAATGTTTGCCATTGCCTATCCATCAACCCTTTAAGTATCATTCGTCAGTCTATTCTAGCCAATTCATGTCTCATACCATCGAAGTTACCTATCCTTAAGTTCAGGACCCAAGTCTCTGAATTAACTGTGTCACTCTCCATCTTAATAAAGAATTGTACCATATTATGGTCACTCTTTCCTAAAGGGCCTCGCACAACAAGATTGCTAATTAGTCCTTTCTCATTACACATCACCCAGTCTAGGATGGCCAGCCCCCTAGTTGGTTCCTCGACATATTGGTCTAGAAAACCATCCCTAATACACTCCAGGAAATTCTCCTCCACTGTATTGTTACCAGTTTGGTTAGCCCAATCTCTATGTAGATTAAGATCGCCCACGATAACTGCTGTACCTTTATTGCACACATCCCTAATTTCTTATTTGATGCTGTCCCCAACCTCACTACTACTGTTTGGTGGTCTGTACACAACTCCCACTAGCGTTTTCTGCCCTTTGGTATTCCGCAGCTCTACCCATACAGCTTCCACATCATCCAAGCCAATGTCCTTCCTTACTATTGCGTTAATTTCCTCTTTAACCAGCAACGCTACCCCACCTCCTTTTCCTTTCTGTCTATCCTATCTGAATGTTGAATACCCCAGGATGTTGAGCTCCCAGCCTTGGTCACCCTGGAGCCATGTCTCCGTAATCCCAATTATATTAATTCATCCACCTTATTATGAATATTCCTCGCATTGAGGCACAGAGCGTTCAGGCTTATCTTTTTAACACACTTTGTCCCTTTAGAATTAAAAGGCTGAGGGGTAACCTAATAGAGGTCTTCAACATTATGAAACGCTTTGATGGAATGGATACAGTGGGGCAGAGCATAATTAGAGGCTATCATTATACGATAGTCACCAAGAAATCCAATAGGGAATTCAGAAAAAAATTCTTTACCCAAAGAGTGGTGAGAATGTGGAACTCGCTACCACAGGGCGTGGTTGATGCGAATTTATAGATGCATTTAAGCAGAGACTAGAAAAGCATGAGGGAGTAGGGAATAGAAGGTTATGCTGATAGATTTAGATGAGGAAAGACGGGAGGAGACTCGAGTGGAGCATAAACGCCGGCATGGACTGGTTGGGCCGAATGGCCCGTTTCTGTGTCATATATCCTATGTAATCCTATCCAATGTAAGCTTTAACTGTACTTATAAATTCATATAGATTTACAAAGTAATGCACATTTAATGCAAGTCTCTTGATACCATCTGTTTTAGCTTTGTACACAGAGCTGGGAGAATAAATCTTTTGGGGTTTTAAAAAAAAAAACATTTATCTACATTAACACAGGAAACAAAAGCTGTTAAAACACTATAGTTGCAGCTTGCGTGCATTCTCCCTTCAGTAAGCAATTGAGCAAGAAACAGAAAACTTTTCTTGCCAAGTATCATGAACAGAGATACGAGAAATTACTTCTGCATCATGTTGATGGTGTATTTATAATGTTGAAGTCTTTGGGGGAAATTTTAACCTAATCTGCTAGTCGGTAAACTGTTGAAACCCAAGTCAACGGAGAGCAATATTGGACAGGGTGTAAAACTGCCATTCCACCCGATCCCATAGGTTTCCTGCCTGACGAGTTAGGTTAAAATGACCCCCCTTTTGTCTCTTCCTTAGGATCCAAATGTTGACCTGTTACGGAGTGCGTTCCATAGCACTGCAGTGACAGAAAACAATTTAAATGCACTAGTATCTGTAAAGTCGTAATTTACAACTTTGCTTTCTGGTTGTCATATCTTCCCAAATGGCTGGAGAAGGTACGCCCAGGCCACTGTCCGGAAAACTCAATGCTGAGCTACTCTACCCATCAACTGCCGAGAAAAATGGTAGTCTCATCCTTTCGAGTTACCAGCAAAAACCATTATATAATCTATTGTTTAATAATGTATGTGTTTCTTCCATTTAAAATGAGGTAGCTTCAGGTTTCAAATCAATTAAAGAAAATTCCGTAGAACTTCAAAGTAGCTGTCGACACCCAGTTAACTTGTTACAACTGACATTTTTGACAGCACTTGCAGTATCTGTCAGAAACTGCTTTAATATTAATGACATTGATAACATTATTTCTAACTCTCATAAAATCCAGCCAAGTAAGGCAAGGTTCAGTCAAGTAGAACGAAAAGGTTACAAAGTTCTATTAAAAAAATACCTATCCCATTTGATCATTCTTGTTAATTACTACTTTTAGTGGCTATTACAGATTATTACTTGGAGCTCCAAGCGAGGCCAGAATCCCAGACCTGCATTTTTCTTGCAGTGAACTACCAATTTTCAATTAAGTATATGAGAAACACCTCAAATGACAGCCAACCAGCTTATACAGCTGAACTATTTACCCCTGTTTAAAAGTCCTGGACTGCTAATAGCTCTTAAAAGCAATGGACAACATGACTCAAAGTAAACTTCCATTATTTATGGAATAAAATGACTTTCATGAAATAAAACAAGATGCCCATATGAAAATCAACAGAATATTACATCGACTGCTCGAGAGTTGATCCAGGTGCCTTATTGAAACCATATTTCCACCTTATTAGTTTCGGAAAGTAGCACATGCCACCAGTGTTCCAGAGCTTTTCTTAATGCAAGCTAATTACAGGCAAATTCAGAGCAATTTTTATACTTGCACAAACAGAGCTGTGAATGGAATATAAAGTGGAAAAAACTAGAAGCAACAGAATGGTGAATATGTAACAGAAATATACACTTTGATTATCATATGCACGCATCTCATCTTTGACATGCATGGCTGCGCAAAGATTGCAAAACTATTAAATGCACCCAACATGGGAAATTTTGGATGCTGTTGCTGAAGCAACTTGCATCAACCATTTCCATTAATCTATAAAACGTTAAGAAAATAATTTAATGGAAACTTTAGGATGTTGAGTTGTATTTCCTCGAGTCGAGTTTCATTTTGAAAACGGCAAATGGCCCATTAGCTCCGAACATATTGTCGATCTCAACTCTGAAAAATCAGCAATAATCTTCACTGGAACAAAGCTTTTCATGCTCACACTAAATGGATCATTGAAATAAGTCTTTTTAGACTTAAATTTAAAAAAACAAATTAAAGCAAAACCCCAGGTTAAATATAAACGCAACTGTCTCCGTACCAAGATTTATTCAGATCTCTAAACTTGAGAAAATTCTTCCAAAATATCAAACCCAAAGTATGCAACACATTTCAAACAATAAAACAGTTATATTTTGAAACATGTGAAAGAGTTGAGATTTTTTCCAACTACAAGTACGTACTCAAGCGTGTAGGATAGGTTAGAAATCTGGCTGATATAAATGTAGCATAAAGACAATATATGATTTTCTATCAACTTTTTCCATCCACAGCTGCTTTGCTCAATATCTGTGCTGCAGTGAACATTTTACTAAAGTTCATCTTTCAATTTAGTTTGTGTAGTTTTCTTTATGAATTTTAAAAACAGAAGACTGCTCAGTCAATGCTATCAGCCTCCTCTTAAGCGGGAGGTAATCTCTGCTTAATACAAATTCAAATCAGTACATGATAACCTCCTGGAAGGGGAAGGAAACTGGCACTGTACAGTTTTAATACACTAGACTATCTCCCGAATTATACTGCCACTTTTGCATCAATAAGCACCTCAAACCGCTTGCACAGTTGCAAAAATGGCAAAATAGCTGAACCCTTAGTTTAAAATAAAAATTGCAATCTCAATAATTACAAAGTGCAATCCTTAAATTGTACCAGATCATCTATCGCTTCAACCATGGTGATTTAATTTTTGTGGAGACCAGGGGGTGAAATTGGACATGGGCAGGATGCAAAACAGGCAGTATTGCATCTGTCTCCCGTTATGCACCTCGCCCAATAATCAGTTCCGCTGACTTCAACAGAGCCAGATATCGGAAGTGCTGTATAACGGTCGGCGAAAAAGATTCCACCTGTGTTTGTGTCCACGCCAGTGCCCAATTTCATTCCCCCTAGGTTTCACCATCACTAATTATATTTCAGACCTGCCACTGCAATCAAAACTGCAGTGCAAGTATTTTCAACACTTCTTTAAACTCAGTTGTTCTATTTACCTGATTAATGATTCTAGAATTGCAGGACAGGGACCTTTCTGGAACTCCAGCTCCTTATAATGCAAGGCTTTGGCATATGCACGACATTTGGCTGCTCTCTCTCCAAGGAGGACAATGCCATTATCATCTCTCAGTGGTAGAGGCCCCTGATGGAAACAAAGGTGTTAGCTACTTGTTTTTCCTTCAAACAAAAATGTATTAAACTTTTTGCCAAAACATTTGGAGCCACCCAGCTGACGGATGAGTGCGCGAAGACGATGAACAAAATGTTCTATATTTTACAACCAATGTCTGCATCGAGCACCTGGCGGGGATGATTTCCTGCAGTAGGTTTGTGTAGCAACATTATAAACTAACACATTTACAATTCCACTAAAAATTAATATGGTACTGACAAGAAGGAATCTTCCTGCAATTCCTTACGGTGTCATAAGACATTGCCACTGGAAGAAACCACGCCCACAGCACGAGTTAGGTGCAGTGTAAAGCCCCTTCTACAATCACAGATGGGATCCTTTTGCAAATTTGGTTCATTTGCAAATTTAAAATACAATCTTGCATTATTGAAATGCAATAAAGTACCAGAATAGCGAGTCACTTGAATTGCAGTTGTTGAGCAATGAAAAGCAGGACAGCAATGGAGGTGAATAAGCAACACAAATGCCAAATAGTTCAAAAAACAAATTTCTAAAATATGCCACTTTGTATTGTAGGATTATTCTGAGCATGTACAAATTGGAATTTACTGGCCAGATCAGGGGCCCAAAATTCCACATTGCCTTTTTTGCGCTGATTAAGATTAACGGCCAAAGTGCCTGCCCAAGCAGTGTTTTGATGCTGAAACTTTCCGCCCCAGCCAATGGCTCGCAAATGGCCCACCCACACGGCCGCCCCTATCACTGGCCGAATGGCCTCCCCGTTGTCACCCCTATCCCTGGCCGAAAGGAACCCCTGTTGCCACCTCTATCCCCGGCTTGGCTTCCACCTCCCCCTCGCACCCCAAGCTTCTTTGGAAGGCGAGCTCCTGTGTCCAGCCGAGGGAACAATCCTGCCGGCCGGAGAGCCTGGAGAGCAGTTCGGTAGTGGAACTTCTACTCGCAATTTACTGCAATAAATAAAGTTTCTCTTTTCCCTCCGCACATTTTAAGTAGTTTATATACATTACAAGTATTGTTCCTTCCCTCCAAAAGCTACCAGTCAGCTCCTTTTAGAAAGATGACGTCGGTAGTGCCGATTTCGATGGGACTCCCATTTGGTAAGGTAAGGTTTTTCACGATGGTCCCCAGCGGTGTTTTTGAAAAATAAATTTGGGGCGAAACTCGCAAAAACGGTCCCAAGTGACGTCAAAAAAATGTTAACTAAAAAATCGGCAGTTACCTGTTAAGGACAGTGTTATACCCTTAGCGAAACTTGCAAAATTAAGTTAGCCCCAAAAAACACTGATACCTCCAAAGGTTTGGCATTAAATCGTGGCGAATTTTGGGCCGCAATCTCCTATGATCCCTGCGACTTTGTTCATTGCTTGAGAGCACATGGAATTGGACGCAATCTATTTGGCTTGGATCGGGAATTGGTCAGGAGGTAGGAGACAACGCAGTGATAATGGGTATATACTCAATTTGGCAGGATGTGATTAGTTGTGTCCCCCAGGGATCTGCACTGGGGTCTCAGCTTTTCACTGTATTTATAAATGACTTGGATGAAGAAAAAGAGAGTCGCATATCCAAGTTTGCTGAATGACACCAAGTTAGATGGCACAGTAAATCATGTGCATGGGAGCAGAAAATTGCAATGGAACATTAATAGATTAAGTGAGTGGGCAAAACTGTGGCAGATGGAATTTAATGTAGGAAAGTGTGAGGTCATCCACTTTGGACCTAAAAAAGATAGATCAGAGTATTTTCTAAATTTTCTACAATTTCCAAGTACAGAAATCACTATGAGCTATTGGACAGGTACAAAAAATAATTAGACAGACAGGGAAAGGAGATAGTTACCAGGGGGCATAAAAAGGGAGAGGAGGGAGAGTGATAGAATAACAAAGGGAGAGGAGAGACAGAAAAAAGGAGAAAGTGAGACAGAGACAGATTGATGGAGGGGAGGAAAACAGACAGGACAAACAGGAAACAGCAGATAGACAGACATATATTCAGCAAGGGAGGAAAAAGATAGAAAAGAGGAGGGAGAGAGTGAGAGAAATACTGAAGGGAGAATAGACAGAAAACAATTCGGAATCGAAGGCAGAAAGTGAGGTAAATCAAGTCAAGAGGGAGAGCGAGACAATTTGTTTTAGGCACATCAGTATCGTGAGTTAGAGGGAGTGAGTTTACTTTCAGCATTTCCATTAAAAATTAATAATTTTGGAAGTACAGAGTCCAATTGTTTCACATCTGCTATCTATGTTAATGTTGCATGTTGACGAATGGTGAGCAAGTGTCGGCTTAGATAAATATAAAAATAATACAGGGTATATCATTTTGCTCCAGCAAAATTAGATGTGCCCAATGCACTAGCAATATTCCTTGACCCCTACTCCCTGAGTAGGGCTCCTATCTGTACCAATATGACTTTTTTATTTCTTACACCTTATAGTCCAAGAAAGACTACCAGTGTCAAATATTGGACAGTTTTGCACTGCAGGGACATAATCCACTAGGACCGGACTTGAAATTGTCCAAATTCAATTGATTTAATGCCTTTAAAGAAATCAGAAAGGTAAATGTTCACCAACTTTGTCAGGGATAGATGGAAGTCAGACTCCAGAGGTAAAAGGACAGTGCTCCAATTCAATGATGCATCCACTACCTTTTTAAAAAATTCTCTTAAGCCTTTTGTATGGAAGGAAAATATTCTACAGTTAAAAAAAAAGTTGGATCCTAAAAATCAATGCATCAGTTGCACGGTCATACTTGTTTTACATCTCCTAAATATAGAGGCAAAACTGGAACAGATAAACCAGGCCAAATGGTGCTCACGGAAAACATTGAAAATAGAAAGATATAAGCTTGCTTATGCATCACTGTTTTCAAGCTGCTGTTTGTAACTATTTACCTCAATGCACATACCTTTGCAATAGCTGGGGAAAACAAATACAGACCAGCAACAGTGAAACCACCTCACTAGCTGTACACACATGGCACAGCTTTTAGCCACTCAGCTCCACCCAATCCCCTCACGGCAGCCATGGTTTAGTCACCTCTGTCGGCCTACCATTTGCTGTTTGAATTGAAGGCTGAAGAAGCACAGCTGACAGAGGTGCGACTCAAAAACATCTATTCTGGTGGTGCCTCTTTTTTTGCATTTATTGTTTGCCATCGACAGCAGCAAACTTCCAATAGAAATGTGATATTAGTCAGAGAATGGTGCGCAGCACAGGGCAAGAAAGCAAGCAAAATGAGAGCAGCAACAACAACAATATGCATTTCCAGCATCTTTAACATAGTACAATGTCCCAAGTGCAGCAGAGCACATCGGGAGGGCGGAGCATTTAAAAACAGGAGGATAGATTTTGTACTTTGCAGCCAAGAACATATCCCAAAGGGTGTATTGCCAGGGTAAGGTATATCTCACAGCAGCTGGAGAGGAACTTGGAAAGGGAGGGGGTAAATCCAGTTGTCGTGGGCCATGTTGGAACAAATGACGTGGGTAGGAACTTATGGAAGAGTATCAGGAGTTAGGCTCTAAATGAAAAAGCAGGACCGAGGGTGATAATCTCTGGATTATTGCCCGAGCCACATGCAAATTGACATAGAAGTAGACAGATCAGGAGAATTAACATGTGGGTAAAGGGCTGGTGTGGAAAGGAGGGGTTCCTTTTCATGGGACTCTGGCACCAGTTCTGGGACAGGAAGGAGCTGTACCGATGGGACGGGCTCCACCTGAACCAGGATGGGACCCGTGGTCTAGCGGAAAGAGTAAATAGGGAGGTGGCAAAGGCTTTAAACTAATAAGATGGGGGGAGGGATCTACAAGAAACATAACCAGCCTAAATATAAACAAAACAGGAAGAGAGGCAGAATAAAGGGAGGACATTGATGGCATAGGAATAAATAGAGTTGTAGAACAGGAATCTAAAAATATGGTTAAACATAAAATGAGGAAATCCTATTAAAAATGAGTTAAACTGTCTGTACAGCAATGCACAGTGTCCGTAATAAAATAGGGGAGCTGGAGGCAATCATCATGTGTGGCGAGGAACCAGATATAGTAGATATTACGGATACGTGGGTACAGAAAAATCAGGACTGGGAATTAAACATTACAGGGTATAACATATTTAGAAAAGACAGAGAGGGAAAAAGGGGAGGTGGAATAGCTGTACTTATTAGGGATAACATAATGGCAGTAGAAAAAAAATGACGCAGCTATCAACAAGACAAAAATAAAATCCATATGGAGAGAGATAAAAAATAATAAAAGATCAATTATACTAATAGGTGTAGTCTGCAGACTAATAGTGGAAGGGAGGTAGAAGAAGAAATATGCAGAAAAATTAGGGAAATGAGTAAAAAACATAGAATAATCATCAGGGATTTCAACTACCCTGATATTAATTGGACAGAAAAGGTAGATGAAGGGGATATGGGAATGGAGCTCCCACAATGTGTACAGGACTCCTTTCGAACTCAATATGTAAAAAGCCCAACAAGGGGGAATTCGCTATTGGAATCGAGTAATGGGGGATGAACCAGAGCAGATAAGAGAAGTAAAAGTAGGGAAACATCTAGGCAATAGTGGCCATAATACACTTAAAAATGATAACTGAGAATGACATAAGTATAACAAAAACCAGGGTAATAGATTGGAGAAAAGTTAATTTTGAGGGGCTGTGAATAGACCATGAGAAAATAGAATGGGCAACAATATTGACAAACAATGATGTAGAACAAGCAATGGGAAATATTAAAACGGTGTTCAACAAAGTGCAGGAACAATATATTCCGCTTAAAAGAGCAAAATAAACACTACTGCAACTCCATGGATGAATAAAGCCATACGGGAACAATTGAACGTAAGAAAAGAGGCATACATTAAGTACATAGACAACTGCATGATAAGGAAGAATACAAAGAGATTAGGAGAGAAGTCAACGAAATAATTAGGAAGGCAACGAGGAACTATGAAATTAAATTATCAAGGAACATAAAACAAAAAAAATAGTAAAATATTTTACAGGCACAACAATAAAAAAAGGACGGTTGGGATGGGAATAGGGCCATTAAGGAATAGACAAGATAATACCATAGGTAATAGAGAGATGACAGAAATATTGAATAATTATTTTGCTTCAGTATTTATCTGGGAAATAGAACATGTGGACATGACATTGAATGATGAGCTTAGTAATGAGATAAATGCATTTAAAATTAAAAAGAGGGGATATATTAAATAAACTAATCAAACTCAAGAGGATAAAACCCCATGTCCAAGTGGATTGCATCCACGCATTTTAAAAGAATCTAGGGAGGAGATAGCAGAGGCATTACTAAACATATTTAATAAATCGTTAGAAAAGAGTGTGGTGGCAGAGGACTAACGGAGAGCTAACATAATATCTATATTTAAGAAGGGGGATAGAACATGTCCAGGGAATTGTAGACCAGTCAGCTTGACATCGGTGGTAGGAAAAATAATGGAATCCCTACTAAAGGAGAAAATAGAACATCTAGAAACCTCATTGAATTTTTTGAAGAGGTAACAGAGAGAGTAGACAATGGTAATGCAGTAGATGTAATTTATCTAGATTTTGCAGAGAGTAGGGGTAAAAGGTAGCTATTCACAATGGCAGAAGGTGGATAGTAGTAGGATGTGCAAGAGGCCAGAATTGGAAGAGCGCAGATATCTGAGGGTTGTAGGGCTGGAGGACGTTTGAGATAGGGAGAGGCGAGGCCATGGAGGGATTTGAAAACAAGGCTGAGAATTTTAAAATTGAGACTTTGCCAGACCAGGAGCCAATGTAGGTCTACAAGAGTTGATGGATGAACAGGATTTGGCACGAGTTAGGATACGGGCAGCAGAATTTTGGATAAGCTTAAGTTTATGGAGGGTGGAAGATGGGAGGCCGGCCAGGAGTGCATTGGAAGAGTCAAGTCTAGAAGTAACCAAGACATGGATGAGGATTTCAGCGGCAGATGAGCTGAGGGAAGGGCAGAGTCAGCCGCTTTCAGAGGTGGAAATAGGTGGTCTTAGTGATGATTGGTGGATATGTGGTCAGGAGATCATCTCGGGGTAAAATACGACAGCAAGATTGCCAACAGTCTGGTTCAGCCTCAGGCAGGTGCCAGGGAGAGGAACAGAATCGATGGCGAGGGAACGGAGTTTGTGGCAAGGACCGAAGACAATGGCTTCAGTCTTCCCAACATTTATTTGGAGGAAATTTCTGCTCATCCGGTACTGGGTGCCAGACAAGCAGTCTGACAATTTAGAGACAGTGGAGGGGTCAGGAGAGGTTGTGGTGAGGTGGAGCTTAGTGATGTCGCTGAGGGGCAGCATGTAGATGAGAAATAAGAAAGGGCCAAGGATAGATCCTTGGGGGACACACTGGAGCATGTCAACATAAAATATTACTGACAGCATTTTATAGTACGTCTTAAAACTGACTCACTAGAAAAAATGTTCTTTATAATTCAATACAACTGCAGCCCATAACTGGTCATGAACATTAGCAAGCAACACCAGTATGTGTATTAAATAACTTTTGTAAAAAATCTCTGGCGTCTAGGAGGCAGCTTGTCTGAAACATGTCCATCTACTTTGGTAAAAGGTCAGTATTTTAATAACTTGACACTGTTTAGCTTCTCTTTTACCTTGTCACTGTGCTCCATGAATTCTGCCAGGTTCAGCAGTGTCTGTGTGACCTCGGCAATGTCCTGAGAAGTTAGAGCCTGCTCAATACTTCTGATCAACTCATCTTGTTGCGCTTCATGCAGTTCTGACCAACAGGATAGGAAAGCGGCATTAAACAGGTCTCTGCATGAAAAAAAAATCAGAAGTTTTAGAAAATACAAAGAGAAACAAATCATCTGCCGGTTCTGATTTGCAAAAGGCTTCAGTTACACAATGTTTATTCATGCAGAATAGAAAACAAGCAAAAAACCATCAGAAATATGAACTGCAGTTTTATTGAAGCATATTTATTTATGGCCAACCTTTTTTCTCTTACTATGGGGGCTGTGTGCCTTTTGATTCTTCCCCTAATGGCTTTTTTTCAAATATGAGCCTAGACAGTGAATGCTGGCTGTTTATTCAACGATGGATGGGGGCACCACAGCCAGGTTTGATCCAGTCTTCACCTGATGCCAGTCCACCAGCAGGGATCCTTGGATAGCAATCAGAATCTGGAAACCTTGCCTGATTTTCCCCCCTCCGTGCCCCTGAAGTGTTGCTGAGATCAGCTATTCAATGCACACCAAGGATTGAACTTGGGCTCTCTGGTAAGTGAAGAAAAACTGGGCGAGTTACCACAGGCCCAGCAACACTCAGGAATCTATACTGGGACTCAAATTATTGCCTTCATATGGGGTAGATAAGGACAGAAAAAGACTTGAAATTTGAGGGAAAAAAAAATGTAAGATTTATATTGTAGGCAAATTAACTCATTAATAAGGTTCAACAGAAGTATTACAGAGCAGAGTTGCTTGCCAGAATGAGCACTAGTTTAATTCACCTGTGGGTGCAATTGCAACTTTTTGGGTCACTCACCTACATGCACACACAAATAAAAAAAACTTAGATTTATATAGCCCTATATCAGTAAACCTATAAAAGTGCTCAACACAATTAAATTACAACTTGGAGTGCAGTGACTGTTGTGCTGTAGGCTAACGTATTGTATAAACTGCATATAATGGTGTTTCAACCAAGAAACTTTGGAAAAAACACCTCTCTCATGCAAGATGAGGGTCAAGATTACAAAGCATCTATCCACTGAAACATTCTTCCTTATATTGGCAGTTGCTCACAAATACGTTTTTTTCTGTTCATTCTCATTTCAGCTGCTGCTCAGCTCATTCAGCACGGAGATATTTCAATGGCAAACTCTCCTGCCCAACTTCCATCCTGGCTGCCAACACCAAGGGCTGTCACCCTAATAACACTGTTGCACCATCTAGTAGCCAACAGCTAGCACTTTATATGGCGACCTTGCGCAGAAAAGCATCACACAGAGTGCTTTGAAAGGGGTAGAAGACACAGCCGAGGATGGAAAGATTAAGAGGAAATAAAACTGCTATCAGTTAGAGATATATATATATTTTTTTTAAGGAGGCTTCTTAAGTAAATGAGGGCCGGTTATATACTGACCATGGTAGATGCCTGGGACTAGGTTGCCTGCCAACCTTCTTGGCTAGGGATGGTGTTTCTTATGAAGATCAAATATTCAAGTGAACTTTACGCTGCGGGGGGGTGTGGCTGAAACATAATGGAGTGCACTGCAGTTCTTTGCAGTCTATCAGCATCATCTCTAATGACATAACACACACGTGAACGTTCATTATGATCACATTGATTGTCCAATACAAATGCTGATGGTTTCAAATATTTGTTCAATATTTATGATCTGTAAATTACTAAACTGGAAGTTTTACCTAGCCAAAGGGTTGTAGGCCTGAGCTAGGGACCAACATGAGCGGAGTGCAGGTGATGGGGATTCTTTAAGCAGTTCCACACTTAATCGTCTCAGCCATTCCATCCAGTCATCTTTAGAAACTCTCCTGGCAGCTCCCCAGGCCTGAAACATAAATCCAAAGTACATACAATTGCTTCTTTATAACATTTTTTGCAACAGTTCATTGCACAAGGTCTAATAACTATACCAGAGGAAACTCAAGTATGAATGAAGCAACTCATTGCCATGGTCCTACTAAAATAGCTGCTGATTTTTATTAATGAAACAGCCTTTTTAAACACTTCCGGGCATCAAAAATAATTTTTAAATCTAAGTGTTAATGCCTGCTTTATACTGGTGGACAAAGGAATATTGTATAGAAACATAGAAATTTACAGCGCAGAAGACCATTTCGGCCAATCGTGTCCGCGCCGGTCGACAACGAGCCGCATGGCCCTTGGTCAGCAACCCTAAAGGTTACATATAAACCTATGAACAACGACGCAAAGGCAAAGAGCACCCAGCCCAACTCACACAAATGCAACACCCCTTATACTGAAACATTCTACACTCCACCCCAACCGGAGCCACGATATCTCCTGGGAGAGGTAAAAACCAGATAAAAAACCAGGCCAATTTAGGGAGAAAATAATCTGGGAAAATTCCTTTCCGACCCATCCAGGTGATCGAAACTAGTCCAGGAGATCACCCTGGCCATATTCTATTCCCTGCTTACCATTACATCTGTACCATCCAAAAGGTCATACAGTCTAATCCCAATTACCAGCTTTAGGTCAGTAAACCTACAGGTTACTGCACTTCAAGTGCCCATCCATCTGCATCTACCACTCTTCCAGGCAGCGAGTTCCAGATCCCCACAACCTTCTGCTTAAAGAAGCCCCACTCAAATCCCCTCTAAACCTTCCACCAACCACCTTAAAACTATGCTTCCTCATAATAGACCCCTCCACCAAGGGAAATAGACTCTTACTATCCACTATGTCCAGGCCCCTCAATATTTTGTATACCTCAATGAGGTCTCCTCTCAGCCTCCTCTGTTCCAATGAGAACAAACCCAGCCTATTCAATCTGTCTTCATAACTAAAATTCTCCATCCTAGTAAATCTCCTCTGCACCATCTCTAGTGCAATCATGTCCTTCCTGTAGTACGGCGACCAGAACTGCACGCAGTGCTCCAGCTGTGGCATAACCAAAGTATTATACAATTTAAGCATAAACTCCCTGCTCTTGTATTCTATGTCTCGGCCAATAAAGGCAAGCATTCCGTATGCCTTCTTAACCACCTTATCCTCCTGGCCTGCTACTTTCAGGGAGCTGTGGACAAGCACTCCAAGATCCCTTTGTTCATCTATACTATTAAGTGGCCGACCGCTTAATGTGTATACCCTTTCCTTATTAGCCCGCCCAAAGTGCATCACCTCGCACTTCTCTGAATTAAATTCCATTTGCCACTGCTCTGCCCACCTGATCAGTAGATGGATATCCTCCTGCAGCCCATGACTTTTCTCTTCATTATCAACCACACAGCCAATTTTAGTGTCGTCTGCAAACTTCTTAATCGTACTCCCTATATTCAAATCTAAATCATTGATATATATCACAAAAAGCAAGGGACCCAGCACTGAGCCCTGCGGAACCACACTATGAATGTGGTATGCATTCATCTATTAATATCGCCAACAGTACTTTCTAGGCTGCTGAATTTAAACACAATGATTATCAATTCAAATGAATGACAGAACGTCATGCACAAATTCATGTAGAATAATATAAATAAGTCCATCCAAATATCTATTTCTAATCCTATTGTTATTGAAGTACAGGTGCAGCGTCAAGAATCCAGGAGTTCCGCAATCCGGAATGTTCCAGGACGATCGGTGGCAGGGTCGTCCGGAATCTGTAAAATGTACCGGAATCCGGACCCGATGACCCTGCCAACCTCGGGGTACGCCGCTGCCCGACCTCGGGCCTCGCCTCGCCTACGATCGCCTCACTGCCGCTGCCCTTACCTCAGGGCCTCCTTACCAGCTCACCTGAACACCTCCCCGGCAGAGCCGGATGGCCCGATGACGACCTCCCCGGCGGGAATCTGTCCTCCCCCCCCACCCCCCCCCAACTTTCTGACGTTCCAAAATCTGGAAATACCTGAACCTGGGCTCGAGTGTTTCCAGATTCGTGACATCAGAAAGCAAATTGAAAGTCCGGAAAGGACCTGAATCCGGAATGGCCTCGGTCCCAAGGGTTCTGGATTTTAGGTGCTGCACGTGTGCTACTCATCAGATTCTTTTTTTTTTTACACATATACTTGATGTCTATATGTTCTAAGGTCACACAATATATAAACTGTCTCCAAACATCCAGGTCCCACTTTGTAATTTAACAGTGGTTCTGATGGCAACATGGCTGAATTACATCAAACACGCATCAGGTGCGATCACTAACATTCACAAGCCGACAGCCCAATTATACTGCAACAGCTGCATCAAGACAGCCTCTTTGCATTGCTGAGAAGAGTGCAATGCAACCCAGAACTAGTTGCCACAGTAACAACACTTCATTTCCATAAATGGCATTATCACTAATAAATCCAACAAGGCGTTCAGGAGAAACTCCTTTATCCAGAGAGTGGTTAGAATGTAGAACTCGCTATCACAAGGAGTAGTCAAGGTGAGTAGCACTGATGCATTTAAGGGGAAGCTAGATAAACACACGAAGCAGAAAAGGTTATGCTGATAGAGTTGGATACAGAGGGGTGGCAGGAGGCTCATATGGAGTATAAATACTGGCATGGACCATTTGGGTCGAATGGCCTGTTTCTATGCTGTGCATTCTATGTATGTAAACAGCATGACACCTCCTCAAGGAAGAAGTTACACACCATTTCAGTTTTACAGCAGTTATAGGGCTCAAGTTTCCCCAGGAGTTGCTGTTTTTTTTGGAGCAATTAGATTTTTTTGGAGTAACTTAAAAATTGCAATTCTCCCCATTTAATTTGCTCCTGTGTAAGTGAGTTAGTCAGGTTTTTTTTTTTAAGTTCAGTTTTTTTTTTCCAAAAGGGGGCGTTACCAGCCACTTACACCTGTTTTGGCCATTTAAGCAAGTTTAGCCAGCTAAAACTTACTCCAAACTAACTTAGGCCAGAGTAAGGGGCCACTTTTGTATGTTCTAAAAAACCTTGCGGTGAATTAAGAGATCAGCACAGGTAGCCAGAGATAGGCGGGGGGGTGCGGGGGGGGAGAAGAGAGGGCGGAAAGAGAGAGAGAAAGGAAGTTAGAGGATTCTCCAAAGCATTAAACACTTCACTTTTAACAATAAAGCATAGAAACCATCATAATTAATAAAGAATAATAAATGAAAAATAAATCAAGTATTAAGAAATAAAAAATCCTACCGTGCCGACTGGAGCATGCACCGGCAAAACCCTTTGGCCAGGGCTAGGGGCGGGAGGCTCGCAGCCAGCAGTAGGAGAGATCTGTGCGTCTCACATAGTGTAAGGCAATCAGTCACCTGTGTGTCTGGAAACGGTCCAAAACCCTGCTGATAATGAAAGCCACCTTGCAGCTTAGTGAGGTGGAGCACAAAGTCAGCTTCTGGGTCAAACGCCAAGAATGGTTTGTGTGAAAGGGCCTGTAGGCACTCAAAAGCTGCCATATATAGACTTTTATTGACAGCAATTATCCCTTCCACAGAATTGCATTTCAGTGCTTGACCTGCAAAGTTAACAACTTCTTCTAGAAGCTAAGCGAGGGTACAGCTGAGCAATGAAACGGGAGCGAATCCAGTTGACGGACTGCTATGATTGTCCCCTGCAGATTCACAATGACTGATTTGTAGCTATCATTTTAAATATCTCTGTTGGAAGCCAGGTCTGTATAGGTCAGGTGGGGGTGGGGGGGGGGGGGTGGCGGAGAGCATTTTATTTTTTTTAGATCCAATAAACAAATGAAGAAACTTCTTAGGCTACAAGTGCTGAAGCTGTGGAGGATTCATACTTCCAGTTGGGTGCAAGTACCCTCTTGGGCTTGTAATAATGAACCAGCCTGTGGATTCTGCTCTCAGTAAGAATCAAATGGAACTTGGCATCTTTATGCTTCCTGTTCCTCTCCAAATGCTTGCAGACAGCCATAGCAGTCTTGATCAAATGGTGGGGAGCCCATTCGACCAGGGCTAGGGACGGCGTGCTTTGGGCCCCTCCCACACAGCCTGCATCGATTCGGGGGCGAGGAGCTACTGCACAAGGTCCCGGCACTGTTTTCAGCACCGGTACCTGGCTCCACCTCCCATTCCTTCTGCTACGCTACGCCAAGGGTCTGCATCATTCCAGCTGTGGGGAGAATACCATGGTAACTTTTAGGCGCGGTTTTTGTTCTAAAAAGTCGGCGCACCTGGGGACAAACTTGGGCCCATAATAACTAAAAACTATCCAAACTGTAATTTTTAAAAACTTCAATTTTAGAGAAGAGCCAACGACCTAGATATCCTGCTTGCCTGACTAGAGGGCAAAGCAGAGTGATCAGTAAAATGCAACACTGCTGGCTCTGTATTGCTCCAAGCAAATATCTGTAGTACAAGATCGTTATAATTAATGCCTGGTTCAACAGTCTTCAACTTTAGTGTGTTGTAAATTTCTATAATTACACATTAAATACAGCACGTGGGCCTGGAGACTACCAAGAGAGTTAGAAAAAAAAGGTGTCAGTTGATATACAACTGATGTCAGTTGCTAATGACTTGATTTTAATATATTTTCAATATTAAAATTTTGGCACAGGAGCTTTTAAACGATACTTTAGACATGCGGCAGCCTTCGAGATGCAGACCACATTCCGAGCATGAAATTTAAGGCTGTTATTAGTTTCTATAAAAATGTTACTGCAATCTGTATTGTGCATCAAAACAAGTAGTAAATGTAAAATGAATCGCTTTATGAAAATTTCTAAAGACTCATATACAATTAAAATTAAAAACGTTGCAAGTCACACACCATCATTCTAATTATCCCTTCAAGCGTAAACCTTTTTGTTAGCATCCATTCAGGCAATAGATTTACAACGGGAATATTTCAGACTCACATCTTCAAGTTAGTGTATAGTTTATAAACTTCGCTCAAAGTAACCGAATGGAATTGGTACCACTAAGTCAAAGCTTAAGTTTAAAAAAAAAAATCCCTGCTTATACTGCACATGGTAGACATGTTTATGATAAATACCCCCATAACTAAATTCAGGAATAAAAGGCAGTTTTGATTGCCTATTACCAAGTTCATGCATCTACACATATACTTGAACAAACACATATTTTATACTTCATCGATCTAGGCTTTAATTGGGGACAAACCTTCTGTAGGTTCGTAGTGCTGACATGTAATTTCTTCATCGGGCCGGTTTCCACTGGTCCACTAGACAGCGTGTCCCCCTGGTTGCCTCGTGAAGTCCGGTGTTGAAAAATGATAGGATCTTCCTCTTCTTCAGCCAAAGTGTAACCCTATTTTGCACATTCAAACAATTTTGAATATTTTCCATTACATTGGAACCAAAATTAGAGCTTTTACTTGACCAGCAAAATTATGGAGACTGCACCATACTGAGCAGTGAGATAGTATCTCAGCTGTGGCTGCTTTAGAAGTGGGTTCTTGGTCTGTCCTCAAATTTACTCATAAGCAAATTTGGATTTGACAAAGATGTACTTCCATCAGGATTATTATATTTGATAAACTTACAAACATCAATTTTACCAAAACAAAAAATATCCCTTCTCAAGGGCAATTGGGGATTGGCAATAAATGCTGACCTTGCCAGCGACACCCACATCCCATGAACGAATAAAAAAAAAACATTGAAATACAGTTGAATCCTATGTTCAACAGATAAGTCACAGCGCCTAATGCTGCCAAATAAATATTTCTCCAAAAGGAGAATGACTATGGGGGGGGGGGGGGGGAAAGAAGAGACAGAGAAATTAAATTTAAATATAAACTACTTTCCCTCCCATTTAATGTGCCACTGTCATGCAAAGATTTCCACTGTGCGCCAGGAGAAATGCAACTTGAGTGCTTCACCACATCCCTCAAAAAGGCCAATATTGTTGTCTGACAGGTGGCAAACAGAACTTAGCCGACACAAGTGAACAAATCACCAACGAGTAAGCTCCATAAAGTCAACATTTCAGAACTGATCAAGTGTACATCAATATGGATCCACTTATTTACAGTGTGAACACATGATAAATGCATTATCGTACCGCATTAGATTGTGAAGAACCATAATTTAAGACAGGAAAGGGTTACAACAAATAAGCAGTTCGAGAAATTGAACCATTGGATATGCATGTCCTTTAAGACCTGCTGCCTTTGTCTGTCTCAGTGATGGAGATCATAGGTTTGAGGTGCTGCTAAAGAAGTCAGGCGAATTGCTGCAGCGAAATCCTGTAGATTGTACACACTGCCGACACGTTACGCCAGTGCTGGAGGGGGTAAATGTCGAGCCTAGTGGACGAGGTGCCGGTCGAGCAGAATGATTTGTCCTGAATGAGATCGAGCTTTGAGAGTGTTATTGCAACTGTACACGTCTAGGCAAGTGAAGAACAGTCAATCACACTCCTGACTTGTGCCTGCAAGGTGGTAGAGAGGCTTCCAAACTACTGTCTTTGAAGTTATCAAATTAAACTCCCTGTGACAAACTTGTTGGCACATTTCTCCCCATTAGCCATATCAATCTTGGCATGACTTTAAACATCCATCAGTTAGGTCATGTAAACTATCTAGGCCCATACTTGGTGAGTCATGTGAAGTAATGTGGAGCAACTGCATCATATTCCTTTTATAAATGTAATGGATCAGATCATGTTGATAATACTGCTTTTTCATTCTATTTACAATATCTAGGCACCTGTAATGCAATCAAAAGAATCTTCACTCATTTATAGATGTAGAATCCCATGCACCAATTTCAAATGGAAATGAATTAATAAAACAGTTTTATGGTGGTCAGCAATTCACAGCATTCAAGTCTCCCTATATTTACCAGGAACAAATTGTGCCTACTGTGCTACTCAATAAAAACTTACTGCCTTCATCAGTAACATTATTCTTGGTCAGCCCTCTCAGCCATTTCCAGTCACTATGTTCCAGTACCCATTTGAAGAAGCTACCTCACTGGAATCTAACGGTTAACAGAGTGGAGATTACGGACGCATTGGTTTAATAATAGAAGTGCTCTACCCCTCACTTTTCAACCATATTCCTACCATCAAAAGTGATTCTTCACCTAAAAGCAATTGGGGGAAAACAAAAACAAACTCCAATCCCGGAACACAAAACAATTCCAAAAAGAACCCTCGTTATCCCGCTGAACCAAAGACAAGACGACACATGGTTTACTAAGCCTAATTCAAACAATGGGCAAACCCAGGCAGAGGGGAGCTCCAAATTCCATTTGCTCTTGTCATTCATTTTAAAAATACACAAAGGATTTCAGTTGTGTCATAAAACAAAAAAGAAATTGTACGAGAGACACGTAATTTTGTTTTCCCACCGAGCTTTCAAGATTCAGAACAGATGATAATGCTGTTGAAGCTCAACAAAAGGGGAGCTGGTTGTTACTATGCACTCACTTTATCTTCCTACATTAAACTATTTATACAGCGAGATGTGTGTGTGCGATTCACTGCGATGTCGAGGTCACTTTCCACTTTAAAGGAACAAGGTGGTACATGCACAAAATAAAAACATTTCCTCTTTCATTTATTTACTTTAAGTGATTGGGCATATAGCAGTGGTTTGGGTCAGTGAATAGCACCTGACTGACATCGACTCAAATTAGAATGGCCTAAGTAAAGTGCAACCAAATTACACTTTATCAAAAGATTGTTGGGAAGTTAAAAGACGGCGTATGTAATTGTTTTTCCCACAAGATTTCCGCAGCATCCCAGAGGGAACAGCATTTTATTGTTTTAGGTCATCACTGTAAAAGACTATCTGGGGAGAGTGGGGAAAATTTGGCCTGTTGCTATTTATAGTGAAATCATAAATGCCTTTTACATAGTTACAATTTTCCTACAGATGGTAAACAGGGAAGCTCTTCCACCATTACCATTTGACACTGTAACTTGAAACTATATTTTTTTGGAAGTGTTATGTATAGGAGACAGAATTTCTGTAACACAGAACCGCTACTCTCTATTTTGTACACCTACATAGGACGTATCACATCAGTCACTCATGGTGAATCAGAAACATGAATGATGCCATAGGATACTATAGGTTACTAACTTTTGCATGTGCATAGTTCAGAATCACCAGGATAATAAGTTAAAACAAAGCAGAGATTAACTATTGTACATTTTTAAAGAAACAGAAAAGCAAAGGAAAGATGAAGGAGGGAAAAATATGAAGAGCTGAAAACAAAATATTCTGAGTGCACTGCTGCACTTTTAAACTTAAAATATACACCGAATCTACACTCACCTTTACAATGCGACATATTAACACATCATATCGCTGGTGGTTTATCCTGTGGCGCATCATCACCTTGTTCACCATAGGAATAAATATTTGGTACTGAAAAATATTAGAAAGTGCTATTAAAATCTAGCAATGCTTTTGTCAATAATGGCTTTTAATTTATTTTAATGCAGACGCAATCAATTAAAATAATTAGTATCTTTGCTCGAAGTAGTGATAGTAGGATGCACTGCCTTAACAAGTACATAAGAACATAAGAAATAGGAGCAGAAGTAGGCCATCTGGCCCCTCGAGCCTGCTCCGCCATTCAATATCATGGCTGATCTGATCTTGGCCTCAACTCCACTTCCCCTGCCCCCTCCCCATAACTCTCGACTCACCTATCTCTCAAAAATCCGTCATATTCACCTTAAATATATTCAATGGCCCAGCCTCCACTGCTCTCTGGGGTAGAGAATTCTAAAGATTCACGACCCTCAGAGAAGAAATTCATCCTCATTTCCGTTTTAAATAGGCGACCCCTTATTCTGAGACTATGCCTAGTTCTGATTTCCACCACGAGAGGAAACATCCTCTCTGCATCTACACTGTCAAGCCCCCTCAGAATCTTACACGCTTCAATAAGATCACCTCTCATTCTTCTAAACTCCAATGAGTATAGGCCCTTTTTTCATATGACAACCCCTTCATCTCAGGAATCAACCTCGTGAACCTTCTCTGAACTTCCTCCAATGCAAGTATATCCTTCCTTAAATGAGACCAATACTGTATGCAGTACTCCAGGTGTGGCCTCACCAACGCCCTGTACCGTTGTATCAGCCTTTCCTTACTGTTATACTCCATCCCCTTTGCAATAAAGACCGACATTTCATTTGCTTTCCTAATTACCTGCTGTACCTGCATGCTAACTTTTTGAGTTTCATGTACAAGGACTCCGAGATCCCTCTGTACCGCAGCATTTTGTAATCTCTCCCCATTTAAATAATAATGTTTTTTTATTTTTCTTAGCGAAGTGGATAACCTCATATTTTCCCACATTATGGGCCCAAGTTTCCACATGATTTGCGCCTGATTTTTAGGAGCAACTGGTGGAGAACGGACTATCTTAGAAATCGCAATTCTCCACATTTTTTTTCCTGCAGTTCTAGTGAGGTAGAACAGTTCTACTTTGGAACAGAATTTTTTCTTCAAAAGGGGGCGTGTCCGGCCACTGACGCCTGATTTCAAAGTTTCCACAGTGAAAACGTACTCCAAACTAACTTAGAATGGAGCAAGTGAAGATTTTTGTAGAACTGAAAAAATCTGTTCTACACATTAAAAAATCAGGCGCAGGTTACAAATTAGGCGTCCAGAACGGGGTGGGGGGGGGGGGGGGAAGGGAAGTCATTAAATTCTACAATCAATCCTTATTTATACTTATACAAATATTATACAAATAAATACAACCTGAATAAACATTTATAAGAAAAGATTAAATAAACCTGTGTGAAAGTGCTTCAGCCATCGTTCGTTGCCGCGGGGGGGGTGGGGAAGGAAACCGCCGTTTGCCGCCGCGGGGGGGAGGGAGGGGAAGGAGACAGCGGTTTGTTGCCGCGGAGGGGAGGGAGGGGAAGGAGACAGGGGTTTGTTGCTGTGGAGGGGAGGGAGGGGAAGGAAACAGCGGTTTGTTGCCGCCGCGGAGGGGAGGAAACCGCCGTTTGTTGCCGTGGAGGGTGGGGAGGGGAAGGAGACAGTGAGAAGGGTAGCCTCAGTGCTGATGGCAATGTGCTTTTATTAAAAAATGTTCAAAAATTAAACAGCTACAAAGAACTACAAAAATGGCCGACTGCCAATGTTTTTTTTCACACTGCGCGTGCGCGAACACTCCAACGTGCACACGCAGCGTTGCCGGCAGGAAAAAAACGAATTTAAATAGTACCCGCCCCCTCCCACTTACAAAATCGGCGCGAGTGTAGGCTCCGCTCCCCTGGGCGCCGCGCCAAACAGACAAGGAGCTGCAAAGCGCTCGAGAATAGCGCGTTTTTTTTCTAGCGCCGTTTTAGGTGCGAAAAACGGGCGCCCAGCTTGGAGGGGCGCCCGTTTTTTATCCTGTGGAAACTTGGGCCCATAGAAATTTACAGCGCAGCATGCGGCAATTTCGGTCCATCGTGTCCGCGCCAGCTGACAAGGAGCCACACGGCCCTCGGTCAGCAGCCCTGAAGGTTACATATAAACCTATGAACAATGTACAATGGCAGACAGGTAAAGAGCATCTGTCTGACCCCACGGGGCTAAGTTTCGGCCTGAGTTGCTCCTGTTTGTTGTTTTGGAGCAACTGGTTTAGAATGGAGTATCTTAGAAATTGCAATTCTCGGCATTTAGTTTGTTCCAGTTCTAGTCAGTTAGAACAGTTTCAGTTTGGATCAGATTTTTTTTCCGGCCACTTACGCTCATTTTGAAAGTTTAGGCAGTGAAAACTTACTCCAAACTAACTTAGAATGGAGTAAGTGTAGATTTTTGTACGCTCAGAAAAACCTTGCCTACACTTAGAAAATCAGGCGTAGGTTACAAATCAGGCGTAGGGAATGGGGGGGGGGGGGGGGGGGGGGGTGTTTAAAGGGAAGTTGATTATTTGTAAAACTGAAGTGTTTAATGTTTAAGAGCCATCAATAATAAATGATAAATACATCAATAAATCAATCAAAAAAAGAATAAATAAAATTTAAAAAATCAATAAAACAAAACATTTTCAACTTACCGACTGCAGCACCGGGAGCCCTCCAACAGCGTGCTGGGACGGGACTCCCCCAAGTGTGTCTCTGTCAGTGTCTCTCTCTCTCTCTCTCTGTCAGTGTCTGTGTTTCTGACAGCGAGGGGGGGGGGGAGAAGGGAGGGGGAGAAAGAGAAGGGAGGGGGAGAAGGGAGGGGGAGAAAGAGAAGGGAGGGGGAGAAGGGAGGGGGAGAAGGGAGGGGGAGAAAGAGAAGGGAGGGGGAGAAGGGAGGGGGAGAAGGAGAAGGGAGGGGGAGAAAGAGAAGGGAGGGGGAGAAAGAGAAGGGAGGGGAAGAAGGGAGGGGGAGAAGGGAGGGGAAGAAGGGAGGGGGAGAAGGGAGGGGGAGAAGGGAGGGGGAGAAGGGAGGGGGAGAAGGGAGGGGGAGAAAGAGAAGGGAGGGGGAGAAAGAGAAGGGAGGGGGAGAAAGAGAAGGGAGGGGGAGAAAGAGAAGGGAGGGGGAGAAAGAGAAGGGAGGGGGAGAAAGAGAAGGGAGGGGGAGAAAGAGAAGGGAGGGGGAGAAAGAGAAGGGAGGGGGAGAAAGAGAAGGGAGGGGGAGAAAGAGAAGGGAGGGGGAGAAAGAGAAGGGAGGGGGAGAAAGAGAAGGGAGGGGGAGAAAGAGAAGGGAGGGGGAGAAAGAGAAGGGAGGGGGAGAAAGAGAAGGGAGGGGGAGAAAGAGAAGGGAGGGGGAGAAAGAGAAGGGAGGGGGAGAAAGAGAAGGGAGGGGGAGAAAGAGAAGGGAGGGGGAGAAAGAGAAGGGAGGGGGAGAAAGAGAAGGGAGGGGGAGAAAGAGAAGGGAGGGGGAGAAAGAGAAGGGAGGGGGAGAAAGAGAAGGGAGGGGGAGAAAGAGAAGGGAGGGGGAGAAAGAGAAGGGAGGGGGAGAAAGAGAAGGGAGGGGGAGAAAGAGAAGGGAGGGGGAGAAAGAGAAGGGAGGGGGAGAAAGAGAAGGGAGGGGGAGAAAGAGAAGGGAGGGGGAGAAGGGAGGGGGAGAAAGAGAAGGGAGGGGGAGAAAGAGAAGGGAGGGGGAGAAAGAGAAGGGATGGGGAGAAGGGAGGGGGAGAAAGAGAAGGGAGGGGGAGAAAGAGAAGGGAGGGGGAGAAGGGAGGGGGAGAAAGAGAAGGGAGGGGGAGAAGGGAGGGGGAGAAAGAGAAGGGAGGGGGAGAAGGGAGGGGGAGAAAGAGAAGGGAGGGGGAGAAGGGAGGGGGAGAAAGAGAAGGGAGGGGGAGAAAGAGAAGGGAGGGGGAGAAGGGAGGGGGAGAAAGAGAAGGGAGGGGGAGAAGGGAGGGGGAGAAGGGAGGGGGAGAAGGGAGGGGGAGAAGGGAGGGGGAGAAGGGAGGGGGAGAAGGGAGGGGGAGAAGGGAGGGGGAGAAGGGAGGGGGAGAAGGGAGGGGGAGAAGGGAGGGGGAGAAAGAGAAGGGAGGGGGAGAAGGGAGGGGGAGAAAGAGAAGGGAGGGGGAGAAGGGAGGGAGGGAGGGGGAGAAGGGAGGGAGGGAGGGGGAGAAGGGAGGGAGGGAGGGGGAGAAGGGAGGGAGGGAGGGGGAGAAGGGAGGGAGGGAGGGGGAGAAGGGAGGGAGGGAGGGGGAGAAGGGAGGGAGGGAGGGGGAGAAGGGAGGGAGGGAGGGGGAGAAGGGAGGGAGGGAGGGGGAGAAGGGAGGGAGGGGGAGAAGGGAGGGAGGGAGGGGGAGAAGGGAGGGAGGGAGGGAGGGGGAGAAGGGAGGGAGGGAGGGAGGGGGAGAAGGGAGGGAGGGAGGGAGGGGGAGAAGGGAGGGAGGGAGGGGGAGAAGGGAGGGAGGGAGGGGGAGAAGGGTGGGAGGGAGGGGGAGAAGGGAGGGGGAGAGGGGGAGAAGGGAGGGGGAGAGGGGGAGAAGGGAGGGGGGGAGCGGGAGAAGGGAGGGAGGGAGGGGGAGAAGGGAAAAAGAGAGAGAGAGAGGGAGGCTGGCCGGGCCCGCCTGGGCCCCAAGACTTCGAACGGGGCCCACCCACAGCACCGGATTTAAAGGTAGGTGTCCGGGGGTCGGGTCGGGTCCAGGGGCAGGTCGGGTCGGGTCGGGTCCGGGGGCCAGGACGGGGGGGGAGGGGGAGTCGAGTCGGGACCCGAGGCGGCGAGAGTCGAGTCGAGTAGAAACAGGAGCTGGGCGTTTCGCGCCAGAAAGTGCGCCGAAAAAATACTTACCAATTCTCCGGCTCCCTGCAGCCCCAGTGAGGCCATTCGGCCAGGGCTAGGGGCTGCGTGCTTCTGGCCCCTCCCACACAGTTTTGGGCGCCTGGAGCTACTGCACACGCGCGCCCATGTAGAGGTCCCGGCACTGTTTTCAGCACAGGCACCTGGCGCCGCCCCCCATAGCTCGTGCTGCGCCACGCCCAGCTTCAGAGGACCTGCAGGGAGCCGGTGAATTGGTAAGTATTTTTTAGGTGCACTTTCTGGCGCAAAAAACGGGCGTCCAGGTCGAAACTTGGGCCCCACAGAACTGCGACACCCCATGCATCGCAACATTTTACACTCCACCCCACATGGAACCATGCGATCTGGGAGAGGCAAAAACACAGATTAAAAACCCAGGCCAATTGGGGAAAGAAATTTGGGAGAATTCCTCTCCGACCCATCCTGACTATCAACACTACTCCAGGAGATCACTGGCCATATTAGATTACCTGAAGTACTTACCATCGTATCTCCGCCGGCGAACAAGAGTTTATCAGGTCTAATCCCATTTACCAGCTCTAGGTCCGTAACCCTGTACCTTTTAAATCCAAGCACCTTTTAAATGTGGTGAGGGTTTCTGCCTCTAACCACCTTTCCAGGCAGTGAGTTCCAGACCCCCGCAACCCTCTGCCTGAAGCAGCTTTCTCTCAAATCCCCTCTAAACCTTCCACCAACCACCTTAAACCTATGCCCTCTCGTAATTGACCCCTCCACCAAGGGAAATAGGCCCTTGCTATCCACTATATCCAGGCCCCTCAAAATTTTATACACCTCAATGAGGTCGCCCCTCAGCTTCCTCTGTTCCAAGGAGAGGAACCCAGCCTATCCAATCTGTCCTCGTAGCTAAGATTCTCCATTCCAGGCAGCATCCTCACAAATCTCCTCTACACTCTCTCCAGTGCAATCAATATAATACAACGACCAGAACGGCACGTAGTATTCCAGCTGTGGCCTAACCAGTGTATTATACAATTTAAACATAACCTCCTTGCTCTTGTATTCTATGCCTCGACTAATAAAGGCAAGCATTACGTATGCCTTCTTAACCACCTGGCCTGCTACTTTCAGGGATCTGTGGACAAACACTCCAAGATGCCATTGTTCATCTATACTGAGCCCTGCGGAACCCCACTGGAAACATCCTTCCAGTCACAAACATCCATCGACCATTACCTTTTGCTTCCTACCTCTAAGCCAATTTTGGATCCAACTTGTCACTTTGCCCTGGATACCATGGGCTTTTACCTTTGTGATCAGTTTGGCATGTGGGACCTTATCAAAAGCTTTGCTAAAGCCCATCGTATACACTACCCTCATCGACTCTCCTGGTTACCTTCTCAAAAAATTCAATCAGGTTAGTCAAACACGATCTTCCCTTAACAAATCTGTGCTGACTGTCCCCGATTAATCCTTGCCTTTCTAAATGTAGATTTATCTTGTCCTTCAGGAATTTTTCCAATAATTTTCCCACCACTGAGATTAGGCTGACAGGCCTGTAATTACTCAACCTATCCCTTTCTCCCTTCTTAAACAAGGGTACCACATTAGCAGTCCTCCAGTTCTCTGGCACCCTGCCTGAATACAAAGAGGACTGGAAAATAATGGTCAAGGCCCCTGCTAATTCCTCTTTTGCTTCGCTCAACAGCCTGGGATGCATTTCATCCGGGCCTGGGGACTTATCTACTTTTAAAGCTGCTAAACCCCTTAAATTCCTCCTCTCTCACTATGTTTATTTCATTCAGAATTTCACACTCCTCCTCGATAGCAGTATCTGCATTGCTCCTTTCCTTTGTGAAAACAGATGCAAATTATTCATTAAAAACCATACCCACATCTTCTGCCTCCATACACAGATTACCCTCATGGTTTCTAATAGGCCCTATCCTTTCTTTAGTTATCCTCTTTCTCTTAATATATTCATAGAACATCTTTGGGTTTTCCTTGATTTTACTTGCCAAGAATTTTTCATGCTCTCTCTGAGCAATTCCTTTTTTAATTTCACCTGTGAACTTTCTATACTCCTCCAGAGATTCTACAGTATTTAGCAGTCAGTATAGGACATAAGCTTCCCTTTTTTTCTTTATCCTCCCCTGTAAGTCCCTAGACATCCAGGGGGCTGTAGAATTGTTACTCCCACCCTTTATCTTTAAGGGCATATTTTTGGCCTGAGCTCCCCGGATCTTCTCCTTGAATGACTCCCACTGTTCAGACATGGATTTACCTTCGAGTAGCTGTTTCCAGTCCACTTAGCCAAATCACTTCTCAACTTAGCAAAGTTACATTTTTCACCAATTTGGGATTTTTATTCCTGGTCTATCCTTGTCCTTATCCATAACTACCTTGAATCTGACTGAATTATGGTCACTGGCACCCAAGAGCTCTCACTGAAACCCCTTCTACCAGCCCAGCTTCATTCCCCAAAACTAAATCCAGAACCGCCCACTCCAGTGTTGGGCTTGTTACATACTAACTAAAAAAGTTCTCTTGAATGCATTTTAGGAATTCCACACCCTCTATACCCTTCACACCATATTTGTCCCAATCACTATTAGGATAGTTGAAATCCCCTATTACTGCCCTATGATTTTTGGACTTCACAGTGTGATCGTCCCTTTTTTATTTTTCAGTTCGACCCATAGGGCCTCATTTGATGATCCTTCTAACATATCATCCCTCACAACTGTAATAGTTTCTTTAATCAATACTGCGACCCCCCGCCCCCACCTTTTACACTCCTCTCTGTCCTGTCTAAAAATCCTGTAACCAGGATTATTGAGCTGCCAAACCTGTCCCTCTTTCAGCCATGTCTCTGTAATGGCTTTAATGTCATACTCCCAAGTGTCTATCTGTGCTCTCAGCTCATCCGCCTTATTCGCTATACTCCTTGCATTGAAGTATATACCATTTAGCACAGGAAGAAAGCCTTGATTACTACTTACTAACCCTTGTTTCCTGTCGTACAGTTTCACTTTCTACATTCTTGCTTTCCAATTTCAGCTTTACTTCCTTCTCTATTGAGTTTGTTCTCAGGTTCCCATCCCCCTGCCAAGCTGGTTTAAACTCTCCCTTACAGCACTAGCAAAATCCCTGCGAAGATATTGGTCCCGGCGCTGTTGAGGTGCAACCCATCTGGTTTGTACAGATCCCATCTCTCCCAGAAGCGGTCCCAATGCCTCGGGAATTTAAAGCCCTCCCTCCTGCACCAACTCTCCAGCTCTCTATCCTTCTATACTTGTACTCATTAGCATGTGGCACCGATATTAACCCAGAGATTACTACCTTTGAGGTCCTACCCTTTAATTTTTCTCCTAACTCCCTAAATTCTGCCTGCAGGAGCTCATCTCTCTTTCTACCTGTGTCATTGGTCCTGATATGGACTACGACCTCTAGCTGTTCCCCTTCCCCCCCCCCCCCCCCAAATGTCCTGCGTCCGCTCTGTGACATCCTTGACCCTGGCAGCAGGGAGGCACCATACCATCCTGGAGTCACATTTATGGCCGCAGAAACGTCTCTTTATTCCCCTCAATATTGAATCCCGTACCACTACAGCTCTTTTATTCTTTGTCCCTCCCCCCTGTGCAGCTGAGCCACCCGTGATGCCTTGGACTTGGCTCTGGCTGCACTCCGCAGAGGCACCA
Source organism: Pristiophorus japonicus (assembly GCF_044704955.1). NCBI lineage: Eukaryota > Metazoa > Chordata > Chondrichthyes > Pristiophoridae > Pristiophorus > Pristiophorus japonicus. Next base: position 88,218 of record NW_027254562.1, on the reverse strand, counting down.
TCGCCCTCACCAGTGCTCAGAAGAGAATATCGGTTGGAAAGCGAGAAGGATTCCTGCACCACCTGCCTAGCATTCATCCTCCGTCTGGTGTTCACTCACTTCATGTATGTATGTGTGTATGTATATATAAGTTTTTCCAGGAAAAATGGTTTCTACAATGTCACGGAAAAATTTCTATTATGTCTCATTACATCTGACAAAGGTCCCACATACAATGAATTACTTTAAAGTGCAGGCATAATTGTTTTGTGGACAAAAATAGCAGTCATTTTTACACCTAGCAAGGTCCCACAGATAGCAATAAAAATTAAGACCAAGTTAATTTTTCTTTGTTATGTTGGTTGAGGGAGGAATTTTGGTCAAGAGAATGAGAAAAGTCTTTGCTCTTTTTCAAAGAGCACCGTAGCATTTTTAACATGCCTGAACCACTGGAATACGGCTTCAGCGTGACATCTCAATCAAAAGACATCTCCAACAATACTGCATGGAAAATATCAGCCTAAAATATTGTTCAAGTACTACAGTGAAACTTGAGAACATAAACTGCAATCATGGTTCCCTCTAATTTTGTTTGGCCCCGTGCGGTCCCTTTAAGGGGCTGCGCGGGACATTCAAAATACCACGCATACACGTTTTTTGTATTGGAAAGCTGGCAAGCCGGCTTCGTGGGTTCCCTGGAGCACTGCGCGGCCACACAGCTTACAGGGAACAATGCCTGAAATTAAACCTAAGGGGGTAAAAATGCACTTTATTCACAACTATTAGTAGCCAAACCAATCAATCTAGATTCCAAAATAAACATCTGCAATGGATTCCCTTTAGATTAGCAACCTAAACTTCATGAGGTCATACCCACTGATGAAAAGTTTAACATGGACCATGCTCATCTCTAGAATTCAACATTAACCAACTGAGGCCATCAATCAGTGAATCTCTAACATATGTTTGGCTCAGTGCACATCCAGATGCAACCACTGCTGCTCTGGGTTTTCAATGGAGCCTGTCAGTGATTATATATGTTCAATCAGATTCATGCCACGAGACTAGGAAAGCCTGCTGAAGTCATAGGTTGCTTCATACAACATCCAGCGATGTTTCAATCACTCGCAAAGAATTCACCTCACTGAATGAAAAATCTGATCAACAATATGTAGGAATTGGATCTGCTCCATGACTTGTTCCTTAAATACCAGTTATCGACATAGTAATGCCATATATTAGTGCAAAGCCGCCCTGATAAAGTGCGACATCCCCACTGACACCTGGGAGTCCCTGGCCAACGACCGCCCTAAGTGGAGGAAGTGCATCCAGGAGGCGCGGAGTTCTTCGAGTCTCGTCGCCGAGAGCATGCAGAAATCAAGCGCAGGCAGCGGAAGGAGCGTGCGGCAAACCAGACTCCCACCCTATCCTTCAACGACAGTCTGTCCCACCTGTGACAGAGACTGTGGTTCTCGTATTGGACTGTACAGCCACCTAAGAACTCATGCTAAGAGTGGAAGCAAGTCTTCCTCGATTCCAAGTTCTGCCTATGATGATGATGATTTTCTATGCATCACTAGCATCGTGAGATATCTATCAACTGCACCTCAAACACGTGGAAAAAGGTACTACAAACCAAAAGGAAGCTTGTTTCTTTGTTTCCATACAGGCACATTTTTGGAGACTGATGTAAAATATGCCAATGCTGGGGAATGGATCACATTCTATTTTTAACATGCAGAATCACATCAGGCATTCCCCAAATGCAGTACGATATATATTAAATCTTCTTTTAATCTCCCTCAGTAAATATTATTTAATCCAAACATTAGAACAGCATCTCTGACTTCACCAGTGCAAACTTTTCTATTTCTCACAGCAACCAAATTGTGGCCTCTGAGTAAGACACTAATTTAGTATCAACTACTTTTAAATTTGAACACTTGGGCTATGAACTTGCATACACCGGCAACTGGATTGCCCAAATACATTGGAGCCTTGCAGTTGACAAAATAAAACACTTTCCTCCATCAGAATAGGGTGGATACAATCCTTAGATGCAAGAACTATGCTCCACCTAATCCCTTAATTTTCACCCCACCACCCAAAAGATTAATAGTGAAAATGAAATCATAAATACTGTCAATATTTCACACCACCCTTTATTTCACACCATTCTATTAATCTTATTCTAGTTTTCACTATTTTTCTTTAAATACAATTCTATTTAAAAGTAAAAACAAACTAAATTAGGCCATAGTTAGAATACTGTGTCCAGTTGCCAAGGGGGAAGGTGCAGAAGAGATCGACTGAGATGATACCAGAGATGAGGGCTTTTAGTTATTGGGAAACAGGAGAAGCTGGAGCTATTTTCAGTCAGAGAAGTGTTCAAAATCACAAAGGGTTTTGAGAAAGTAAACAGAAATAAAATATTTCCACAGGCCGGTGAGGTGGCAACCAGAGATCATAAAATTAACAACAAAAAACAGGAGGAGGTAGATGATATTTTTTGTGCAGACGGTGGTTAGGACATAGGATACTCCATCAGAAAAAGTGGTGGAAACAGAATCCACAATGGATTTTTAAAAGAAAATATTCGAAAAATAAAAATGTAAAAAGGGTACAGGACCAAGTGGACAGTTCTCTGAGACGCTGCACAAATCTTCCTCTGTGCTGCAAACTGTTATTCCGTCATTAAGAGTTTAGCATAATAAATTAACCACTCAAGTTATCAAATACGCCACTGTATTCAATACAATTAATACTCTCCAACTCTGTAGTTACCCAAACACACACCATCTCTGGCCAGGGGGCAGGAAGCCAAATTGTCTTCAGCATCTGCCAGTGGTAGGAGGGGCACTGTTCAGGACTGACTGTCCATCCTCCTATTGAGGGGTGGCCAGACGCTCTATAACACCATTACTACTTCATCAATATGAGAAATCATGGGTACAAACCTACAATCTACCATTCCATGACATCACTATGCAGCATTAACATACTGTTCTCGCCAAGACTATCCCTAGCTCTGAAACAGCATTCTGTTCTTGAAAGGTACATCTTTTGACCATCTCGATTTTAAAAGATTTCTTTCCATCCTCACAGTGTCTCAAAAAAGTCTAATTGACTCATGCTAGATAACCAAACCAGATAGTTGTCTCAATGCTCAGAAAATAAAATCCTGTATCAGCAGAGCGAAAACTCGCACAAATTAATTCTTATAAACCCAAGAAAAATAATAATGCTACTAATTATCCTTCAAAAATAAACTTTCCGACATGATAAAAAAAAATCACATTCAAACGAATTAGCAGGTCGTTAAAGAAAGTCATGAATTCTGATGAAGTATTTTTTCATTTTCTAACAGAGGTTTAACTGTCCCAGTTGTACCTGATTGAACAATTAAGCTAAATTCCTGCAACATTAAAAGGCATACAAAGCATACTGTGCAGGGTTTATATAATAAAAATAAAATTTCCTTCGCAATGCATACCACATTATTGCTCTGTAAATCTCGACTACTGCCATCACAGCATTTAATGCCCTTCTATGCTTGTCTCAAGGCACCACTCTCAGCCCTAAGTTTATCAAAGTAACCCATAGCACACCAAGGACTCTCTCAAAACACAGCTTCTGCCAACCCTCTTTTTAATTGCTAATTAGGAGAAAGGTATTAAGCACTCTTATTCACCATCAGAGTAAAAGTTGCCAGCTATTGAAAGGAAACACATCTCTGTGCTTCCAGACACAGAGCCATGGCCAAAATTAACTTTAAATTTTGGCAACATTTAATAAATCTCCACTGCATGTTATTAGTAATAAAAAGGAGCGATTTCAAGGCTGTACTCTAATTATGGGGGCTCAATAATATTCGTAAACCATTCAAAATGCTCACTCATGTTTAGGATGTCATCTGAACCTCTTAGATTACAATTTACAGTCAGTCACTCTTTCCTGCCCATTAACTTACAATATTTGGAACCAAATTTGGCCCACCTGTTTTTTTCAGCGCACTCACGGGAGATGCGCCGACTTCCTAGGATAAAAATGGCGCCAAAAAGTTGTCCCCGGATTCTGGTCGCTCTGTGGCCTCTCCCATAACTTTGATTGGGGGTGGGGAGGGATAACTGTGTAGCCAGCAATTTTAATGAGCTTACTCAAGACTTTCCTTAACCCTGTTGATGAAAATACTTTCCTACATAAGAACATAAGAATTACAAGCAGGAGGTACTTCTATTTGTTATTTGGATATTTTGAAAAAATTATGTAAATATGTTTCGTCTCTTTACTTCTTTTATTTTTGTAGTTTAAGCTTCCATGAATGCTTCTGTTGTATAGTAAATTAACTTTATGAAGTTTCTCATATGTCCTGTATAGCTGTTTGATACTATTCACATTCTTTAGTCAAGTCATTAAGTACCTACCTGCGCTGATTTCTTAACTCTCCGCAAGGGTTTTCTGTGCAGCCATAGGTGGCCACATACGCTGGCCTAAGTTAGTTTGGAGCAAGTATTAGCTGTGCAAAGTGGCTTATATGGCTGGTAACGCCCCCTTTTGAAACAAAGCAAAACTAAACTAAAAAAATCCTGACCAACTCACTTACACTGGCGCAAATTGAATGTGCAAAATGGGGATTTTTAAGATTCTCCAGAAAAATCAAGTTACTCCAAAAAGAATGGAGTTACTCCTGGCCAAATTTGGGCCCAAAACTGAACCTACCATTCATTGCTCTTTTATAAAATGCCTCGTGAACCTTTTTATACTAAAGGTGATGTACAAATGCAAATTGTCGTGATGTTAAGGCTAGCATTTACAGGTTAGCCTCATAATATTGCTCTTTCATTCCACTTCTATTGAAGCATCTACTAACTTAAAATATTTCTAAATTATGATGGTCTGGCAACTCTAAAGCTTAAGAATAAATAAAATATTCAACTTGAGAGAAATTCAGAGGCAAACAAGATGGTGAAAATACTAACGAACTAAAGACAGAAAATAAGATTGCACAGATTGGCAGATCATAAACTGAAATTATGATTCTTCATCATCATCATCATCATAGGCAGTCCCTTGGAATCAAGGAAGACATGCTTCCATTCTTAATGAGTCCTTAGGTGACGGAACAGTCCAATACGAGAACCACAGTCCCAGTCACAGGTGGGACAGATAGTCGTTGAGGGGAAGGGTGCGGGGGACAGATTTGCCGCACGCTCTTTCCACTGCCTGCGCTTGATTTCTGCATGCTCTCGGCGATGAGACTCGAGGCACTCAGCGCCCTCCCGGATGCGCTTCCTCCACTTAGGGCGGTCTTTGGCCAGGGACTCCCAGGTGTCAGTGAGGATGTTACACTTTATCAGGGAGGCTTTGAGGGTGTCCTTTTAACTTTTCCTCTGCCCACCTTTGGCTCGTTTGCCGTGAAGGAGTTCCGAGGAGGGCGCTTGCTTGGGGAGTCTCGTGTCTGGCATGTGGACAATGTGGCCTGCCCAGCGGAGCTGATCAAGTGTGGTCAGTGCTTCAATACTGGGGATGTTGGCCTGCTCGAGGATGCTAATGTTGGTGTGCCTGTCCTCCCAGGGGATTTGTAGGATCTTGCAGAGACATCATTGGTGGTATTTATCCAGCGACTTGAGGTGTCTACTGTATATGGTCCATGTCTCTGAGCCATACAGGAGGATGGGTGTTACTACAGCCCTGTAGACCATGAGCTTGGTGGCAGTTTTGAGGGCCTGGTCTTCAAACAGTCTTTTCCTCAGGCGGCCAAATACTGCACTGGCGCACTGGAGGCGGTGTTGAATCTCATCGTCAACGTCTGCTCTTGTTGATTAAGAAGCTCCCGAGGTATGAGAAATGGTCCGCGTTGTCCAAGGCCATGCCGTGGATCTTGATGACTGGGGGGCAGTGCTGTGCGGCGAGGACAGGCTGGTGGAGGACCACGACGACATGCAGGCCACGATCCTTACCAACAGATCCATTGCATGTCCGGACCAGTGTCAAACAGGGCTGCGTCATTGCCCCAAACCTCTTCTCAATCTTCTTCGCTGCCATGCTCCACCTCACAGTCAACAAGCTCCCCGCTGGAGTGGAACTAAACTACAGAACCAGTGGGAACCTGTTCAATCTTCGCCATCTCCAGGCCAGGTCCAAGACCACCCTAACCTCTGTCGTCGAGCTACAGTACACGGACGATGCCTGCGTCTGCGCACATAGAGAGGTTGAACTCCAGGACATAGTCGACGTATTTACTGAGGTGTATGAAAGCATGGACCTTACACTAAACATCCATAAGACTGATGATTACACAATGTTCTGCCACCTAAACTATGTCATCTCATTATTGGCCTGCTCTGTTAAACTATGGTACAACGATTTCACGGCACAGAGAGTGAACCAGAATTTCAATGGCCAAGTTGACAACTCTATACTTTGATAATGATAGTTTTCTTTTTCATCGAGGTCTGTGTTCTTCAAGCCGAGGAACATCACTGCAGCAGAATGGAACACTTTCCCATTTCAGGCATGGAGCAGAAAGCACTCAGGTCAGGTATAGCACAGTTGGATACAGTAAGCAGTTTTGTACTTGCTTTTTTAGCATTTGGGTTCGTGGGTCTTCAGTTTCTTTAGTGGAATAATGGAAATTGGTTTTAGTCATTTTACTGCAGTGAACTCGGGCTACGGGCTCTCATGTGACCCGAACTACAGAAATACCAAGCTTAAAAGCACCTAGAATGAAGTTGATTCGACTCTGCCCGATAAAGCGCTTTAACTACAACTTCAAAACGCATCCCCTATTTCACCTCTAGCGACACCCAATGGTCTTCTTTCTCTGAGCGAGATTGCCAATTCGGGGCAGTTTTGTGCTGTTGGTCCATGCCCATTAGTAACTAGGTTAAAATTGCCCAAAGCTCATTTCATACAAGACCATTACAGACACTAGAATGAAAAGACTTTCATCACATTACTCTAGGCTGGATTCAAATCCCAGACGCAGAGGTGAAAAGTCAGTGTTTTACCCAGTCCCCATAACAGGCTACAAATCAATGGCTTCAGAACAGAGCTTATACACGGGAGAACCTAAAATGCATCATAAACATACATATAGCTTTGTGAGCTAAAACAATTACAGTATAAATATTCACGTCTATACTGGTAAGGAAGCCATGTTTAAAGAATTTGTTTTCACCTTTTTCCCAAGTTGGAATACCAATGAAGAAAGTGTGTCCATTGCAGTCTGACGCAATTCTGGAGTACAATCCAGTGTACGCACTATTGGATGAATAATCCTCGAGGCGTAGTCTGTGAAGTCCAGAGATTCTGTCAGACGATCCAGAGTCTCCAAGGCAACCCTTGTATGTCAGGAAATAGATAGATGCATGATCACCGTGAAACTGGAACTTAATTTTTGTCCTTCCTCCGTCTAACCATGAGGCCAAAAGGTTTGCATTCTATATGACTGGAGACTACTATTTGACTACATTGGAGGCTTTCCATAACATTCTCGCTTCCTGCAGATGCTATACTTCTCCATGAGTTACACGTTGTTAGAATCAACTCGTTGGATGCATTCAAGCCAAATGGGACCGTATAGATGAGAAAGACCCTTAAGCTGTAGCCCTATTAGCCTTGTCATTTTTTGACCGCAAATTATGGACCAATGATTTTGTTACACATAGCATACAGAAGACATGACCCCACCCCACCCCACCCCTCCCAGCAGTTCTCAATGCATAAATTGACAAATTAGTTTACAAAGCTGAAAGCAGGTATGAATGTGACTAATCTACTTAGGATCTAATTATGAAACCTTTTTGTTGAATACTCAAAAACAGATTTGAATCACTTTTAAAGAAAAATAACAGAATTATAAGAACATAAGAAATAGGAGCAGGAGTCGGCGATACGGCCCCTCGAGCCTGCTCCACCATTTAATACAATCATGACTGATCCGATCATGGACTCAGGTCTACTTCCCTGCCCGCTCACCATAACCACTTATTCCCTTATCGGTTAAGAAACTGTCTATCTCAGTCTTAAATTTATACAATGACCCAGCTTCCACAGCTCTCTGAGGCAGCGAATTCCACAGAATTATGGCTGCTAATGACAGAATATCATTTATTTTTGAAGAGTCTGCAGAAAATATCAAACTGTAAATATACAACTATAGACTTACTTTCTCGGTCCCAGTGGCACTTCCTGCCCATCAAACAGTTTGACAATTGGAGGAAGCAGAAGATGCAAATAATCATCCAGGTTTGCTCCAAACAGCTGTATTGCATTTAATAACTGCAAAAATAAGCACATAGGAAAAGAACCTTAAAGCAACACAACTGAAATGTTATTTATTTTTGCCTTGAATTGTGAGACTGCTTGAATAAAGAGAACTTAAATTGAATTGAAACACACGGCCAAGAGCACTGTGCATTTAAAAACAAAATACTATCTAAGCTATATAATTACTTAGTAGCGTACAGTGAACAATTCTCTGTTCTACATCACTGATTACCACTGAGAATTTCAAATATAACTACTGTTTAACTGTTCATCCAAACCTTTAACTTCAATATAAGGAACATCCAATGATGCGATAGATAGTATAGGGCACATCCAATCTGGCGACGTAGGCAATTTAGGGGACATCCAATCCCCTCAATAGCATAAGAGGCAACCAATCCAGTGACTAAAAAGTACAGTGGACTGTGACAGATAAAGTGTTTTTCTAATTATAAGAAAGTTCACATTTTAATATGCTGGCTTGGAAAACTCACAATGACTTTAAAATTTTGCTTACTGGAAAAGCCAATCTGACTGAATACGCAACAGTACCACTAGAGCCAGGAATTCAAGCAGGTTGTATGTCACAAATGAGTCATTTTTAATTAGAACCATTTTATCGATTTCCTTTAATGTCAATGGTCAATTAAGTCAAATGGGGTTTTAAAACTAAGTGACAAATGAATCTGTATCCAGCAGCTATTGTGCGGGCTTGCCAACCCTGTGTTGCGATTTTGATATCGTTAATCATCATGCATTAATTTACCTCATATCATATGGAAAATTGAGTCATTTATTGTTGCAGAATGTGCTATAAAGCACCAGTGCCAACTTCTGACAGCTTTCCTCGTTCCACTAAACTATCAAAAACACTTTTGGAATACAGAATGATAGCGTACAGCAGCCTAATAAACTTGAAAGATTTTTTTTAAAACACATTTTACAGCATGAAAAAAAAATCTACAAAAGGGCTGAAAATAGAATGCTTTGGCTTGGAGTATTTCAGCTACAAAACACCAGCTCCGTCAAATGCAAGCAAAACTCCAAGTGACTCACCTTGATTGTGACACTGCGACCAGTGCTGGTGTCGTGCATGAAGACACGCAACATGTGAGGAATCAGCTGCGGCAGGTAAAGTTTAAACTCCCCTCCCAAAGCAACAACAATCTGCTCAATAACCAGAATGATGGTATTCTGCATTTGATTGTTAAGTGTCCAATATTCCTGGGAAAAATATAAAGATAATTAATTTTGCTGCAATCTGAACTTAGATTTTTTTTTTAAAAAAGGAGTACACAGAGAACTGGCTTAAATAATCATCGAGTTATCTTGGTCATTTGGGTTGCTGGCCAAATTCATTACAAATAAATTGTACTGTATTTTAAATGAGGCAAGTACTTTACGGCTACAACCTCACATCTTAGTATCAAAAAGACTCAAATGTTACAGAAGATTACATAGTATATACAGCACAGAAACAGGCCATTCAGTCCATGCCGGTGTTTATGCTCCACTCGAGTCTCCTCCCATCTTTCCTTATCTAACTATCAGCATAACCCTCTATTCCCTTCTCCCCTGTATGCTTATCGAGTCTCCCCTTACTGCTCTGCTACTACATAAGATTAATAGCAAGAGAACCTATGCTAAACGTTTGTAAGCTGTCATTTAACAATCACTAAACTAGAATTTTGGCTCTGATTTAATGATATCAGCTTCATCCTAAAGTTAAAAGATTTGTAGGAAATTTTAATTCTTTCTGCAGCTTTCTTCCTCTCCTATTATCAGTTTCATGTTATTATTACCAAAGGTGCTCAACAATTGATGCATGTCTTCAGTGAGCTGCAAATCAGCGATGTGGTCACCACATGGCAAACTATAATAAACCCACATCATAAGCAAATACCCACACAAAACAATTTAAAAATAAAAATCTGCAACAATGAGCACACCAGAGATGAGTATGGCATATATAATGGAAGCTTATTTGTAATGCAAAAAGCATATTTATATGAAGGTTCAATTACCAGCTAACGGTATTTCAGTGAACACCCATCAGTGCTGAAAAAAGTCTTAAAAAATGACAACTGGAACAATTATAGAAACTATGACAAACAAAGGGAAAGCAGACTTCAACTGCATGGAAAAGCTGAAGATATACAAACACAAGCATTAACTTCACATCCGGGAGAACGAAGATTGCGTGAGGGTGCTATGAGTAGAGGAAGAGCAAGCACAGGCATTGCGCACAACTACAATAAATAACCTACTGTTAAAGGGATAAAATTTGGCTTTGAAAAACACATCTGAATGTCATGAGCTACACTTAATGCATCTTGGGGCTAGATTTTCGGTTTTCAGCGAAAACGGCAGATTTATGCCAAAATGACTGTTTTCGCTGCGCTACTGTTTTTAGGCCTAACTTTCAGCCTTTATGTCTACGTGGTAAAGTCAGCATTGCACACGGATTCGCGGTGCAACCCACAAGTTTCGGCAACTTTAGTCCAGGGCCAGCAGCGCTGCAGGAGAGGCCTTAGGTGGGGTGGGGGGGGAGGAACAAACAAAAAGAAATTACAAAAAACATTTACAAAACATTCAAAAAACTCTGACCTACTAAATCACTGCAAAATCATTCAAAAATAAAAACTTTAACTTACCTTTTTGCAGGTCTTCATACTTACCACTGCTGGCAGGGCTGCACTGACAGGTTTGACCCTGTCGGTATTCTGGGCGTTGCGTATGGGTCCCGAGGGAGCCGAAAGTACGATGGTAACGCAATCCACAGCATCACATGTTGGCGCTCCTCTCCCGGCGGTACGTGAAAGAGCCACCACAAAGAGATCACCAAGGAAAATCTAGGCCCTTATATATAATGTAAGAGGCAATCAATTCATACACGTTCGAGCTGTATTACCATCGAATACCACGCAAATCAGGGCAACTAAATCTTGAAGCAAGTTAAAACCAAGTATGCAGGGTTGACTGTTAACAGTTTAACAGTTTGCAACATTTCTGGTGCTGCACCACTTTGAAATCATACTTCAATTCTCTTGCATCCAGTATTCAAGCAAAGACAGACTGCAAGGGTCATACCTGGACGACAGTCCTGAGATCTGTATCAAACATTGTGTGAGGTTAATCACAATTTACCCATGGAAATTATCACACTGATTTTCATAAACCATCCTCTTTTTAAAATCATAGAACACAGCACAGAAGGAGGCCATTCAGCCCATCGAGTCTGCACTGGACTCTAACAGATGCTACGGGCTGGATTTTGTCGCGCCCAATCAGTGGCCGGTCGGGTGGGAAAGTGTTTTTTCCCCCAGCAGGTCAGGACCTCTTTGGGAACCTGCCACCACACGCCTTTCCCCGATGTCAGGTCTGTCAGCCCTGAGCAAACATGGGAGTCATGGGAGAGTCTGGGTGCAGCCCTGCACCTCTGTGCAGTGCTTGTCAGTGTTTGCAGCAGCTCAATGCTGTGGAACACTGACAGCACAAATGTCAAAATAAAGTTGCCCGTGGTCCTTTTAAGAAAACTGACTGATAGCACGTCATCAAATGACATCATCGGACCCACTTCCTCTAATTGGCTGGGAAACACGTTGGTTGGATACAAGCCCAGTAATAGGAAATTCATTTCAGAAGCCAGGATGGAGACAGCAGCGGGAATGGGACCCACCTCCGACGTTGCCCGCCACAGACCACAGAAGTGAGTAAAATCGCAGCCTCTGTTATGGTTTTTAAATTAGCACATCACATCCACAAGTGGAGAGCAAATAAAAATTGAAGCCCCAAGCAAGTGATGTTCCCAACTGAATATAAAACAGCATGCTAGAACATTCAAATCCATTTCTGGCAGTCCACATGTCTCCAAACTTAAACTAGATTCATCCCATTAGTCTGGGTTGAACAAGAGCTAGAGAAATGAAAGTATACGGAGCTAAACTTTATTTCCATTTTTCAATATAGAAAAAGTTTATACCACCACCACATAAATCAGCAAGTTAGTATTTTCAAACAAGTAAGATTTTTTTTTGCCCTCCTTTCGCCAAAAACTACACAATGTGTCCTTCGTGCACGGAACCATGACACTATATTTTTCAAAGTTTAATTCGATATATTGTCTCACAGGTGACAGACAATGAGCAGAGAATGGGACTATTTTTTAACATGCTCATTTTCTTCCTATCGCTCCTGAATGTGTTGACTATTTCCTGGGACGCAGTGCCCCTGGCGTCCCGTCCGGCCCCTGGCGTCGCGCCCATATGCTGTATTTCTTGTGAGCCTTGATAGCAAGTGTTGAATATTCATGCAACAAAACAGTTGAGCTTAATCCTGTTCTCAGTCAAGATCACATGTATGCACTTGTAATCGGGATCACTTTATAGTGATCAGCCGCTGGTAACCTAGTTAACAGCCTCTCACTATCCGAGTGGCAATCTGGCCAACAGTAGTACTCTTACCACTGACTCCACTGAGATCAGCTAACTCACACAGCACAGGGATCAAATGTGGAACGTTCTTGGTCAGAATGGCTCACTGATCCATCAGAGGAGCAGCAAAACGGTTTACTTTGAATGCAACCGAGTGAGAAACTGGCTGTCCAAAGGACTATGGGCAATAGTAAAGATAATTATGAATGCAATCGAGAGAAATCCAGCCAATAACAAAAAAACATGAGCCACTCAGGCTACATTCTCAAAATGGAAGTCAAGAAGGATCAAGGGGAGACCATATAACTAGTGGAAGCACCAAACTGCTACACAATTGCAATACTCACTTTTATCAAGGCAAATATGTCATCCATATAGGGTCGGATGTGAATTTTCACAAATGAAACAAGCATTCCCAGCTGCTGAAACAAGAACTAACAAAGAAAATATACAATTATATACATGGTTTAGAAATAACCTTCTTTGCCAATGTCCTTTATATGAATACATACTACTTTTAAGTCTTAAACTCAAAATTTAACACAGTCCCAGCAGATTACTGGTTTCAAATGTGTTGGGAAGGAACCAGTTTGTCAGAACTTTATCCAACATGGTCTCGATGGAAAATAATGTCAACATTACTGACAACTCATAAAGTCAACCCTTAATTTATCTACATCAAAGATTTTAACTATGATCTATTGAGATGTAAATTTTAAACAAGTCTAAAGCCAACCCCACCCCAGAATAGGGAAAAAGGTACACCCACAGTATCAACCTCGCTCCTCTTTTTTCAGATATTGACATACCTGCTGTGTATTTCCAGCTTTTGCAGTATTTTTTTATTTTTACTAGCACACATCTATGATATTTCAAAAACCAATATTTATTTATATTAAAACACAATAAATGGTCTCCTAGAACTAAAATCAGTGCTCGAATAAGCTGGAAGTTATTCTTGCACATAACTTATCAGTGTTAGTCCTGTTACATAAGAATTAGGAGCAGGAGTAGACCATTTGGCCCCTCGAGCCTGTTCCATCATTCAATGAGATTATGGCTAATCTTCTACCTCAAATCCACTTGCCTGCACTATTCCCATATCCCTTGATTCCCTTAATATCCCAAAATCTATTGATCACTGTCTTGAATATACTCAATGACTGAACTGCCACAGCCCTCTGGGATAGAGAATTCCAAAGATGCTCCATCTTCTGAGTGAAGAAATTTCTCCTCATTTCAGTCCTAAATGGCCGACCCCTTATTCCGAGATTGTGACCCCTGGTTCTAGACTCCCCAGCCAGAGGAAATATCCTCCCTGCATCTACCCTGTCAAGCCTTGTAAAAATGTTGTATGTTTCAATGAGATCACCTCTCATTCTTCTAAACTCTAGAGAATATAGACCTAGTCTACTCAATCTCTCATCATAGGACAATCCCCCCATCCCAGGAATCAGTCTGCTAACCTTCGTTGCACTCCCTCTATGGCAAGTATATCCTTCCTTCGGTAAGGTGACCAGAACTGTACACAATACTCCAGGTGCAGTCTCACCAAGGCCCTATATAATTGCAGTAAGATGTCTTTACTCTTATACTCAAATCCTCTTGTAATAAAGGCCAACATATCATTTGCTTTCTTAATTGCTTGCTGTACCTGCATGTTAACTTTGTGATTCATGTACAAGGGCACACAGTCCCCTCTGAACACCAACATTTCCCAATCTCTCACCATTTAAAAAATACACTGCTTTTCTATTTTTCCTACCCAAGTGGATAACTTCACATTTCTCCACATCATATTCCATTTGCCATGTTCTTGCCCACTCACTTAGCCTGTCTGTATCCCTTTGAAGCCTCTTTACATCCTCCTCACAGCTTACATTCCCACCTAGCTTTGCATCATCAGCAAACTTGGATAAATTGCATTTGGTCCCCTCATCCAAATCACTGAATATATATTGTGAATAGCTGGGACCCAAGCACCGATCCTTGAGCTACCCCACGGGTTACAGCCTGCCAACTCGAAAATGGCCCGTTTATTCCTACTCTTTGTTTTCTGTCCGTTAATCAATCCTCAATTCATGCTAATACATTATCTCCAATCCCATGAGCCCTAATTTTGTTTAATAACCTCTTGTGAATGTCTTCTGAAAAACCAAATACACCACATCCACTGGTCCCCCCTTATCTATTCTGCTAGTTACAACCTCAAAAAACTCAACAGATTTGTCAAACATAATTTCCCTTTCATAAATCCATGTTGACTCTGCCCAATCTTATTATTATTTTGTAAGTACCCTGTTACCACGTCCTTAATAATAGATTCTAGCATTTTCCTTACTACTGATGTCAGGCTAACTGGTCTGCAGTTCCCCGTTTTCTCTCTCCCTCCTTTCTTAAATAGTGGGGTTAAATTTGCTACCTTCCAATTCGCAGGAACCGTTCTTCCAAAATTCCATATATTCTAGATGACAACCAATGCATCCACTATTTCTATAGTCACCTCTTTCAAAACCCTAGGATGTAGGCTATCATATCTCGGGGATTTATCGGCTTTCAGTCCCATTAATTTCTCTAGTACTATTTTTTTACTAATACTAATTTCTTTCAGTTCCTCATTCTCACGAGACCCTTGGTTCTCCACTATTTCCGGCAAGTTTTTTGCGTCTTCTTCAGTGAAGACAGGCACAAAGTATTTGTTTAATTTCTCTGCCATTTCCTTATTTCCCATTATAATTTCTCCTGTCTCAGCCTGCAAGGGACCCAGATTTACTTTTGCTAAACGTTTCCATTTTATATATCTCTCAGAAGTTTTAATTCTGTTTTTATGTTTCTTGCTCGTTTACTCTCATTCTATTTTCCCTTTCCTCATCAATTTCTTGGTCCTCCTTTGCTGAATTCTAAAATGCTCCCAATCCTCAGGCTTACTACTCTTTTTGGTAACATTATAAGCCACTTCCTTTGATCGAATACTATTTTTAAACTTCTCTTGTTAGCCATGGTTGGACCATTTTTCCTGTGAGGTTTATGTGCCTTAAAAGAATGTATATTTATTGTAAATTATGTATTAAACATAGAAACATAGAAAATAGGTGCAGGAGTAGGCCATTTGGCCCTTCGAGGCTGCACCATCATTCAATAAAATCATGGCTGATCATTCCCTCAGTACCCCTTTCCTGCTTTCTCTCCATACCCCTTGATCGCTTTAGCCGTAAGGGCCATATCGAACTCCCTCTTGAATATATCAAATGAACTGGCATCAACAACTCTCTGCAGCAGGGAATTCCACAGGTTAACAACTCTGAATAAGTTTCTCCTCATCTCAGTCCTAAATGGCCTACCCCTTATCCTAAGACTGTGTCTCCTGGTCCTGGACTTCCCCAACATCGGGAACATTCTTCCCGCATCTAACCTGTCCAGTCCCGTCAGAATCTTATACTTTTCTATGAGATCCCCTCTCATCCTTCCAAACTCAGGTGTATAAAGGCCCAGTTGATCCAGTCTCTCCTCATATGACAGCCCAGCCATCTCTGGAATCAGTCTGGTGAACCCTCGCTGCACTCCCTCAATAGCAAGAATGTCCTTCCTCAGATTAGGAGACTAAAACTGAACACAAGATTCCAGGTGAGGTCTCACCAAGACCCTGTACAAGTGCAGTAAGACCTCCCTGCTCCTATACTCAAATCCCCTAGCTATGAAGGCCAGCATACCATTTGCTTTCTTCACTGCCTGCATGCCAACTTTGAATGACTGATGTACCATGACACCCAGGTCTGGTTGCACCTCCCCTTTTCCTAATCTGCCACCATTCAGATAATATTCTGCCTTCGTGTTTTTGCCCCCAAAGTGGATAACCTCACATTTATCCACATTATACTGCATCTGCCATGCATTTGCCCACTCACTTAACCTGTCGAAGTCACCCTGCAGCCTCTTAGCGTCCTCCTCACAGCTCACACTGCCACCCAGTTTAGTGTCATCTGCAAACTTGGAGATATTACACGCAATTCCTTCATCTAAATCGTTAATGTATATTGTAAAGAGCTGGGGTCACAGCACTGAGCCCTGCGGCACTCCACTAGTCACTGCCTGCCATTCTGAAAAGGATCCGTTTATCCCGACTCTCTGCTTCCTATCTGCCAACCAGTTCTCTACCCACGTCAGTACATTGTGCTTTGATTTTACACAACAATCTCTTGTATGGGACCTTGTCAAAAGCCTTTTGACAGTCCAAATAGACCACATCCACTGGTTCTCCCTTGTCCACTCTGCTAGTTACATCCTCAAAAAATTCCAGAAGATTCGTCAAGCATGAGTTCCCTTTCATAAATTCATGCTGACTTGGACCAATCCTGTCACTGCTTTCCAAATGCGCTGCTATTTCATCCTTAATGATTGATTCCAACCTTTTCCCCGCTACAATGTCAGGCTAACCGGTCTATAATTACCTGTTTTCTCTCTCCCTCCTTTTTTTAAAAAGTAGTGTTACATTAGCTACCCTCCAGTCCATAGGAACTGATCCAGAGTCGATAGTCTGTTGGAAAATGATCACCAATGCATCCACTATTTCTCGGGCCACTTCCTTAAGTACTCTGGAATGCAGACTATCAGGCCCCGGGGATTTATCGGCCTTCAATCGCATCAATTTCCCCAACACAATTTCCCGCCTAATAAGGATATCCTTCAGTTCCTCCTTCTCACTAGACCCTCAGTCCCCTAGTACATCCGGAAGGTTATTTGTGTCTTCCTTCATGAAGACAGGACCAAAGTATTTGTTCAATTGGTCTGCCATTTCTTTGTTCCCCATTATAAATTCACCTGAATCCGACTGCAAGGGATCTACATTTGTCTTCACTAATCTTTTTCTCTTCACATATTTATAGAAGCTTTTGCAGTCAGTTTTTATGTTCCCGGCAAGCTTCCTCTCGTACTCTATTTTCCCCCTCTTAATTAAACCCTTAGTCCTCCTCTGCTGGATTCTAAATGTCTCCCAGTCCTCAGGTTTGCTGCTTTTTCTGGCCAATTTATATGCCTTTTCCTTGGATTCAACACTATCCTTAATTTCCCTCGTTAGCCACGATTGAGCCAGCTTCCCCGTTTTATTGCACACATCTCTTATTTCTTGTTTGATGCTGTACCCAACCTCACTACTACTGTTGGTGGTCTGTACACAACTCCCACTAGCGTTTTCTGCCCTTTGATATTCTGCAGCTCCACCCATACCGATTCCACATCATCCAAGCTAATGTCCCTCCTTACTATTGCATTAATTTCCTCTTTAACCAGCAACGCCACCCCGCCTCCTTTTCCTTTCTGTCTATCCTTCCTAGATTTTGAGTTTTCAGCCTTGGCCACCCTGGAGCCATGTCTCCGTGATGCCAATTACATCATATCCCTTAACTGCTATCTGCGCAGTTAATTCATCCACCTTATTCCGAATACTCCTCGCATTGAGGCACAGAGCCTTCAGGCTTGTCTTTTTAACACACTTTGCTCCTTTAGAATTTTGCTGTAATGTGGCCTTTTTGTTTTTTGCCTTGGGTTTCTCTGCCCTCCACTTTTACTATTCTCCTTTCTATCTTTTGCTTCTGCCTCCATTTTATTTCCCTCTGTCTCCCTGCATAGGTTCCCATCCCCCTGCCATATTAGTTTAACTCCTCCCCAACAGCACTAGCAAACATTCCCCCTAGGACATTGGTTCCGGTCCTGCCCAGGTGCAAACCGTCCGGTTTGTACTGGTCCCACCTCCCCCAGAACCGATGTCCCAGGAATTTGAATCCCTCCCTTCTGCACCACTCCTCAAGCCACGCATTTATCTGAGCTATCCTGCGATTCCTACTCTGACTAGCACGTGCACTGGTAGCAATCCTGAGATTATTACTTTTGAGGTCCTACTTTTTAATTTCGCTCCTAGCTCCCTAAATTCGTCTCGTAGGACCTTATCCCGTTTTTTACCTATATCGTTGGTACTAATATGCACCATGACAACTGGCTGTTCACCCTCCCTTTTCAGAATGTTCTGCACCCACTCCAAGACATCCTTGACCCTTGCACCAGGGAGGCAACATACCATCCTGGGGTCTCAGTTGCGGCCGCAGAAACGCCTATCTATTCCCTTACAATTGAATCCCCTATCACTATAGCTCTCCCACTCTTTTTCCTGCCCTCCTATGCAGCAGAGCCACCTACAGGTGCCATAATTCTTTAAATGCTATCCATCGCTTGTCTACCGTCATACCTTTTAATGTAGTTTCCCAATCTACCTTAGCCAACTCGTCCCTCATACCTACCTAGTTTGCTTTGTTTAGATCTAAGACCCTAGTTTTGTATTTAACTAAATAATTTTCAAACTCAATATAAAATTCTATCATATTATGGTCACTCTTCCCTAAAGGCCCCTTTGCTACAAGCTTATTAATTAAACTTTTCTCATTTATAGAATGTTATACAACATTTAACCCACATCAAGCCTGCCACTTTAAGCTCAGCACTGTAGAATGACAGTCGTCGGAGCTGATGTACTGTTGACAGATGCAGATCTACAATGACTGGTTTGCATCATGGATGAGAAATGCAGCCATGGGTCTATTTTTCAAATAAGGAGTGCAATACACATGATTGATTCTGCATTCCCCTTGAATTATTCCGCCCTTTTCTCTCTCTGTGCATGGTTTGCTCGACACGGGTAGATGGTGGAAAAGGGGGCAGAAAGAGAGTAACCCATTATTGGACTTTCAGTAATCTTGCCCTATAATTATCGCCCAGGTTGGTTGTGTTGATTCCTGTGGAAAAATACAAGACTATAAAATTGATTTGGATTTTAAAAAAGTTTTTTTCCCTCATTTGATCTTATCCACCCAGAATGACAACACAATCGCCCTATTGTAGAAATTAGCTATTTAACAAGATCATGCGATAGGTTTGAAATAACACCTCACTTCTCCACAGCCCAGCTATTTGGCACAGGATTTGCACCTTTTTGGATTTAATGGTCAAATATTTCACAAGGTACCTGTGTCATGACTGGACGTCACTGTACTGTCATATTTTCCATAATACCGAGATGAGGAGAAACGTCTTCATTCAGAGAGTGGTGAACCTGTGGAATTCTCTACCACAGAAAGTTGTTGAGACCAATTCACTAAATATATTCAAAAAGGAGTTAGATGTAGTCCTTACTACTAGGGGATCAAGGGGTATGGCGAGAAAGCAGGAATGGGGTACTGAAGTTGCATGTTCAGCCATGGAGTCATTGAATGGCGGTGCAGGCTCGAAGGGCCGAATGGCCTACTACTGCACCTATTTTCTATGTTTCTATGTTCCATTCTTTGGCTCTAAATTCTGCTGAAGTAGTTAAAGTACAATAGATCCTCAAGTTCCAAGAAAGCCTAAATACTACCCACTTATCATGAGCACGAATATTTTTACAAGTTAATTTTTTTACAAGTTAGCTACACATGGGCATTCTGATATATACTAGTATAGCCCCGCATTTCAAAACCTACCTCTCGAGTGTTAGCATCACAGACTCGAATAACATTCAGGAACGTGGGCATGACTTGAGGCAGGAACTGGACACACTTTAAACCCAGAGATTTGAAGATAAAGGTGACGGCCTGAACAACCATTGTGTGGTGATTTGAAAGAGATGTGTCTCGCAGGATACGCATGAGGGTTACTACGGCAACAGCTGGGTAGAACTCATCCAATGGTAAATTCCCCATATTCACCAACATTTCACTGGTGCTGTAATCAGCTGCAATCAAGAAAATAAACATTAACAATGGAGATGGGACATTACTTGTGGATGTTGAAAATTAAAGCGTTACACACTTCTCATTTGGTGAGAATAACAGTTCGTCCCTGACCACAGCCCAGTTGCAGTACCTCCTTGAGGTAGGTCTAACTATTTAAAACTAAACAGGAATGATTGTGTCGGGATGGGTCAGCAGCGTATTGAAGTACTTGTACAACATCCAGCAAAGGCAACTGTTGATAAAACTGGATTTCAAGCAAATTATACTTTTTGTTGAAATTTGAAAGTTTGGAACCACACACTAGTTTCGCTAAGCTGACCACAAAGACAAGCCAATTCAAGTGACCATGAAGCGATCGGATTGTCGGAAAAACCCAACTCGTTCACTCTTGTCCTTTAGAGAAGGAAACCTGCCGTCCTTCCCCAGAAAGGGTTATATGGGACTCTAGTCTCACACCACCATGGTTGTTTCTTAACTGCCCACTAAAGTGGCCTAGAAGCCATTCAATTGTATCAAGATGGCCCACTACCATCTCAGGGCAGCTCGGGGTGGGACATGAATGTTGGCCTTCCCAGAGATGCCCACATGCCCAAGAATTAAATTTAGAAAAAGATAGAAAAAAGGGGCACCTTTCATCAGGAATTAACCCCATTGGATTGGAGATAAATGCTTACGTACAGTGACATATCTAACACATACAAGATAGGTATAACATTTGCCTTCTGAAATAGAACAAACTGAAGATGAATCTATGCAGTTAGCCTTAATTGTTCCTCCAAACTCTTTTTGGGTGCGTGATCCCTTTAATGAGCTACGCGGCCCATTCAGAATTTCACGCATGTGCAAAGTCTCCCATTCAAAAGCTGGTGAGCGGCCTGTGCGGGACCTCCAGAGAGTCACACAGCCACACAGCTTAGCCGGAACGTTGGTGTTGACTTGCCATTAATTTAGAATTCAGAGATTTGAAGCCAAGAACTGGGCCAAAGGCTGCTTTACCATTTATATTCCATAAAACAGCTGCAGGTACGAAGCAGAACAATCGAAAAAACATCTCCAGATAAAAACTGTCTTAAATAGTTGTATATCAGCATTAACAGGAACAAATAGGGTCACTATTCCTTCACAACAGCTGGTTCTGAAAAGAATGTCAAGAGCAGTATAGAGCAAAATAATAGCAATACTGAGGCACCAATTATAGCTGGATAATCATGTGACACAACAAAGGTATTATTTTGATTGTACACAACAGTCTCAAACCAAATTTTCTCTGGTTGGAGGGGTCTAATTTTTATACTCCACTGGAGTCAATGTAAATTTCTCTGAATAGTGTGATATTATGACAGAACATATTAAAACAGTGACTATAAACCATATTCAGAGCTCCTTCCCAAAACAGCAGGTAATTGCAACTACTCAACATACTTACTTACAAATAGTTCCTGTTGCCATTGCTACTCAATCAATAATCCTTGTTAAAAGAACTTTAATGGCAACACTTTCAAACCTTTTGTACACACTATCCTGACATAACACATCAGATGTAGCTGCTTTAATGTTAATAACCCATCAACCTGTAAGTTGTATCTTACATTATTGTATTTTATTGCTCAAGGTCATGCTTGATTTCCTGAAGTGCATCTGGATGAAGGGATGAGCATTAAAAAGGTACATCCTGTCTATGTGAAGTCAGATAAGCTCAGTATGCGTTTATACCCAGCTGTGCAGTGCGGCTTGTGCCATAAATTATACAGACCACCTGTCATTCAATTTAACCACAATGTTTATTTCCTTCTGGTGAACTCTTCCTCCGGTCAAAAGTTCCAAATGCAATTAATTGTCCCACTGTTTTGGTTGTCCCTTATATCACAGAAATTACTTGCAACATGGTGACCCCGTTCACAGTTACAGCAAAACATTTAACAAGAAAGCAGACAGGATGTTGTACTGATCTTCATGGAAGTACATGGAAGTAGAGAAGGTCTATTGAGTTACACAGAAACAGAGAAAATAGGTGCAGAAGTAGGCCATTCGGCCCTTCGAGCCTGCACCACCATTCAATAAGATCATGGCTGATCATTCACCTCAGTACCCCTTTCCTGCTTTCTCTCCATGATCCCTTTAGCCGTAAGGGCCATATCTAACTCCCTCTTGAATATATCCAATGAACTGGCATCAACAACTCTCTGCGGCAGGGAATTCCACAGGTTAACAACTCTGAATAAGTTTCTCCTCATCTCCATCCTAAATGGCTTACCCCTTATCCTTAGACTATGCCCCCTGGTTCTGGACTTCCCCAACATTGGGAACATTCTTCCTGCATCTAACCTGTCCAGTCCCGTCAGAATTGTATATGTTTCTATGAGATCTATGAGATCCCCTCTCATCCTTCTAAACTCCAGTGACTACAGGACCGTCGATCCAGTCTCTCCTCATATGTCAGTTCTGCCATCCCAGGGATCAGTCTGGTGAATCTTCGCTGCACTCCCTCAATAGCAAGAACGTCCTTCCTAAGGTTAGGAGACCAAAACTGAACACAATATTCGAGGTAAGGCCTCCCTAAGGCCCTGTACAATTGTAGTAAGTCTTCCCTACTCCTATACTCAAATCCTCTAGCTATGAAGGCCAACATACCATTTGCCTTCTTCACCGCCTGCTGTACCTGCATGCCAACTTTCAGTGACTGATGTACCATGACAACCAGGTCTCGTTGCACCTCCCCTTTTCCTAATCTGCCGCCATTCAGATAATATTCTGCCTTCGTGTTTTTGCCACCAAAGTAGATAACCTCACATTTATCCACATTATACTGCATCTGCCATGCATTTGCGCACTCACCTAACCTGTCCAAGTCACCCTGCAGCCTCTTAGCGTCCTCCTCACAGCTCACACCGCCACCCAGCTTAATGTCATCTGCAAACTGGGAGATATTACACTCAATTCCTTCATCTAAATCATTAATGTATATTGTAAATAGCTGGGGTCCCAGCACTGAGCCCTACGGCACCCCACTAGTCACTGCCTGCCATTCTGAAAAGGACCCGTTTATCCCGAGTCTCTGCTTCCTGTCTGCCAACCAGTTCTCTATCCACATCAGTACATTACCCCCAATACCATGTGCTTTAATTTTGCACACCAATCTCTTGTGTGGGACCTTGTCAAAAGCCTTTTGAAAGTCCAAATACACCACATCCACTGGTTCTCCCTTGTCCACTCTACCAGTTATTTCCCTTTCATAACTCCATGCTGACTTGGACCGATCCCGTCACTGCTTTCCAAATGTGCTACTATTTCACCTTTAATAATTGATTCCAACATTTTCCCCACTATTAATGTCAGGCTATAATTATCCGCCTTCTCTCTCCGTCCCTTCTTAAAAAGTGGTGTTACATTAGCTACCCTCTAGTCCATAGGAACTGATCCAGAGTCGATAGACTGTTGGAAAATGATCACCAATGCATCCACTATTTCTCAGGTTACTTCCTTAAGTACTCTGGGATGCAGACTATCAGGCCCCGGGGATTTAATTGGCCTTCAATCCCATCAATTTCCTGAACACAATTTCCCGACTAATAAGGATATCCTTCAGTTCCTCCTTCTCACTAGACCCTCGATCCCCTAGTATTTCCTTGTTCCACAGTTGATTTGTTCCACAGTCCATGTACAATCTATATTATGAGCTTGACATAATTTCTCTCTGATCTCCAAAGCTAACCAATCTCCAGAATATACATCAATCCCCACAAGCAATCCATCTATATTGTTTCTAGGAAGGAAGACAAATGCATCCCCCAAATTCAGTAGTCCATATTAAACAACATTGAATGCACATTTGAATTCGAGCAACAAATTTGACCATCAACAATGAACTGTTTAACTCTCCAATAGTTGTAATTATGTTTTTCCTAAAGTTAAAAAAAAATCCATTTAACCGCCAAACAGCCTATATAAATACTCATGCAGAGTTACAGAAACTGGTTGTCAAGTCAGAATTCCTACCTTTAAAACGGGTCAAGCTAAACTGCCAAAAACTGAAAAATTAAATCCATTAATTCAACCAGATTCAGCATAATGCTTTTTAATTGCAATTATTCTTTGATTATAACATAGATTATGATTATTGTATACAATGCAGATTGTAAAGTATATATGGCATGTGATGTGTTTGCCAGGGTTCCTGCACATAATGCTACTTAGTGGGTCCTGCTGCACATTGCGAATGAGGACATCTTTGGGCTCAATTGCATGTTCTCTCAGTCAAATAGCCTTCAGCTATTCACTGTTTAGGCTTATATATGGAGAATGGCCACTTGGGTGCGGTATTGAAGGACTATGCTGTCTGAATGACAGCATGTTTCGACAAAATGTAAAATTTACTGTCGTGACATTTTTTTGAAACTTCCTAACTAAAAAGGACAAATCAAGCAGCATCAACATAGAACAACTTATATTTGTATAGCACCTTTAACATAGTGAGTCCCACGGCTCTTCACAGGAGTATTATGATATAAAAAATTTGACACAGAGTCACATAAGTAGAAATTTGCGCAGGTGACCAAAAGCTTGGTCAAAGAGGTATGTTTTAAAAGAGCGTCTTGAAGGAGGAAGGAGAGGTTGAGAGGCGGAGAGGCAGGGAGTTCCAGAGCTTGGGACCTAGGCAACAGAAGGAACGGCCACCAATGGTTGAGCGACTATAATCAGGGATGTTCAAGAGGGCAGAATTAGAGGAACGCTGAACAGGGGGGGGGGTTGTGGAGCTGGAGGTGATTACAGAGATAGGAAGGGGTGAGGCCATGGAGGGATCTGAAAACAAGGATGAGAATTTTGAAATCAAGGCATTGCTTAACCAGAAGCCAATGTAGATCAGCGAGCACAGGGGTGATAGATGAGTGGGGCTTGCTGCGAGTTAGGACATGGGCAGCCGAGTTTTGGATCACCTCTAGTTTACGTAGGGTAGAATGTGGAAGGCCAGCCAGGAGTGTGTTGGAATAGTCAAGTCTCGAGGTAATAAAGGCATGGATGAGGGCTTCAGCAACAGATGAGTTGAGGAAAGGGCGGAGACGGGCAATGTTAGAGGTGAAAATAGGCGGTCTTAGTTAGAAGGATAAATTAGTATCAAATGAAGAGGAAGGAGGACAGGGACGCCCTCAGTTCCTGGAACACAATATATAAAGCATAACTTTTCAGCATCAATAATGCAGTGGCCAGAGACAGCAGATTTTGTCCTGAATGTCGAGGACATATCAACTGTACACCAAGGTCCCATTTCTATTCAAAAGAGTTAAGAATATTCAACATTATTGGTTAGGATGGTACCAGCCTCATGAAGACACTCAGCGGTGTTAAAACATGCCCAGGAAAGAGATCAAACAAGGTGAAAAAAAGTGTTAGAATGTTGAAGAAAGAATATTGCACAGAGGCTACAGGCGAAGGCTCAGAATTTAAGCTTCCTGAAATGCTCTCTGCACTGGTGGTGCTTCTGTCTTCACTTTCTTTGTACAGTACATATTTATGGTAAAAATTTTTTACTGTCATCATCTTTTATATACAGTTGTTAAAAGAACATGATTGAAGCTTCACATGAGAAAGCTGGAAATCTTTTAATTCACCACAGAGGATTAAATATCAATATCAGTTCATCTAAATTGAAAATATACCCAACATTAACACTCAAAATGAGAGCGAGCCTGAAAGATAATTTATTCTGCTTTAGTTTAGAAGGGTTCCCAAAATCAGTCTTGGAGAGCAAAGTGCAATTCTCACTCATCTTTGGTCATAAAAATATTACAAAGTACTTACTTCCTCTCAAAATCATTTTTTAGGCCACTTGGTCCCAAATCCTACTGATAACTCTCACCGAAGAACACTAGGGATGCAAGCTTAGCTCCAATTAAAAAAAAATCTGCACTCAATGTTACATTTAATGTTTTACATTTAATCTCACATGACCTTACACGAACACCAAGGATTGCGCGAGGATGAGCATGCATCATTGCAGTGCTTTACTTGTTCCAAAAAGTAACTGTCAATTTAACATGACAAAGTTAAACAAAAACAAAACAAAAAAAATGCCAGGCTGAAGTGATTATTTATTAATGATCATCACGGTACTGTCAGTTAGTATCAGCCCTATCCTCGGGTCACCAGTAACACAATAGATGCTTAATGCAAAACACATTCATACCTGAATCCTGGTTCGATTTAGATTCTGACAGACTGACAGCAGAGGCATCACGTGACTGGTCAATCATTCCAATATTAACTTTGTGCTTGTATGGATCTAAGGCACCCAATAGCCCCAAGACACGGATAGCCTACAGAGACAAATGCAACATGCTTACTGTTAAGTAATGAGAAAAATCTTTCTTAAAAATGAAAATCCACATATTTACTTGGCAGCTTTTGAAATACAGAGTACGATTATCCCTCTTATAGATCTCTTGCAAGAATTCTGTTCTTTACATCTATAATAATTACACACACACATTTACAATAGGTTTTAAAATAGTCAGTCATTAGAGTGTAATAAAAATTTTGAGCCCATTATGTCCAGAAGCAGAGGATGCTTTTAAAAGAAAAATAGAGCAACTTAATGAAAATTTGTGGGCTTTGTCCTAAAATTCTATGAAAAAATTCTCAACTTTGTAATTTGGTTACATTTTTATGATTTGAGAAAAATCTGGGTGCGTGTGATATAAAAATACAATGTTCTGAAAATAAACAGCACGTCTGTATAGAAACATAGAAAATAGGTGCAGAAGTAGGCCATTTGGCCCTTCGAGTCTGCACCACCATTCAATAAGATCATGGCTGATCATTCCTTTAGTACCTCTTTCCTGCTTTCTCTCCATACCCCTTGATCTCTTTAGCCGTAAGGGCCATATAAAACTCCCTCTTGAATATATCCAATGAACTGGCATTAACAACTCTCTGCGGCAGGGAATTCCACAGATTAACAACTCTCTGAGTGAAGAAGTTTCTCCTCATCTCAGTCTTAAATGGCTTACCCTTTATCCTTAGATTATGTCACCTGGTTCTGGACTTCCCCAACATCGGGAACATTCTTCCTGCATCTAACCTGTCCAGTTCCGTCAGAATTTTATATGCTTCTATGAGATCCCCTCTCATCCTTCTAAACTCCAGTGAATACAGGACCAGTCGATCCAGTCTCTTCCTCATATGTCAGTCCTGCCATCCTGGGAATCTGTCTGGTTGCACTCCCTCAATAGCAAGAACATCCTTTCTCAGATTAGGAGACCAAAACTGAACACAATATTCCAGGTGATGCCTCACTAAGGCCCTGTACAACTGCAGTAAGACCTCCCTGTTCCTATACTCAAATCCCCTAGCTATGAAGGCCGACATACCATTTGCCTTCTTCACCGCCTGCTGTACCAATATGCCAACTTTCAATGACTGATGTACCATGATACCCAAGTCTGGTTGCACCTCCCTTTTCCTAATCTGCCACCATTCAGATAATGTTCTGCCTTCGTGTTTTTGCCACCAAAGTGGAAAACCTTACATTTATCCACATTATACTGCATCTGCCACGCGTTTGCCCACTCACCTAACCTGTCCAAGTCACCCTGCAGCCTTTTAGCATCCTCCTCACTGCTCACACCGTCACCCAGCTTAGGGTCATCTGCAAACTTGGAGATATTACACACAATTCCCTCATCCAAATCATTAATGTATATTGTAAATAGCTGGGTCCCAGCACTGAGCCCTGCAGCACTCCACTAGTCACTGCCTGCCATTCTGAAAAGGACCCGTTTAGCCTGACTCTCTGCTTCCTACCTGCCAACCAGTTCTCTATCCACGTCAGTACACTACTCCCAATACCATGTGCTTTAATTTTGCACACCAATCTCTTGTGGGACCTTGTCAAAAGCCTTTTGAAAGTCCAAATACACCACATCCACTGGTTCTCCCTTGTCCACTCTACCAGTTACATCCTCAAAAAATTCTAGAAGATTTGTCAAGCAGGATTTGAAACCAAAGGATATGTTTTAGGTAGGAGCTCTTTGTCAGAATGGTCTCAGGTCTCCGAACTAAATGTTTAGTGCCTCTTCTTTTACCAGTCTTTTTATCTCCCACATACTGGCAGAGTTACTGTATATTTCCAGCACTATCTGTTTTATTCTAACACTAGCAGATGTGTTGCTCACGGATAGTCTGGAGCTCAGTTATGATTAGTTGCTAAGCCGAAGCAGAATTTAACCTACCTGTCCCTTTAAGGCCACAATTCCACTCCTCTAAAAATAGACAAATCCAGGGATTGACAGCTACTTGTAAATGACTGAGATCAATTAGAGGGAAACTATAGCTGCTTGGAGATTTCTGACTCCAATTTAAATGTCTGCTGTTCTTTGTTTCAAAAAAATGTTTTGCATCCCCATAACAGATGTACAAGACAGAATGTATTCTAGCATTTGAGTTAGCAAGTAAAAAATCCATTATGCCACCTGAATAAATTTTAATTCGTTAAAAGTGGTAATGGAGGGCCATTTTAACTAATCCAAAATTATTTTACAAATACAACCTAAAGTCCAAAAGAAAATATTGCTTTACACAAATGTGGAGGTGGACATAGTGAAGGTGGAGCTGGATAAATTTTTGGCCGACGAAACAATGATAGGTGTAAATGATGAGTAGCTTATGCTTTTTGGGCCTGGCCAGATGGACCACAATGATCTTTTCCAGTCCTGACCATTCCTCGGTTTTGAAGTTGCACAGAAACACATTAATGAATCTAAACTGTAGTTACTGTGGGACACAATATATTTAACCAGGTCCTGAAAAACTCAGTCCTCCACTGTCCTCGCTCACACAGAATAGTTTGCAAAAGTATTTTAGTTCTGAAAGTGGGTGATGGCACCTGTACCCACCTTTAAGTTCAATAATTCCTGTAACTGGTGGGAACAATTGCAAAAATGTATCTACTTCAAAGTAAGTATGTGAAAAATTCTTATTCTTAGGTGACAGGTGATCTACAAAAAAAACATTATTTTACTAGAAGATTACTTGATAAACATAATTGTGAATAGCAGTTTTGAGCAGTAGTAAATGTTATAAATGACACTTAACTACATTCAACTGACTTGAATGGCAATCTGTACTGCCCAAACACCAGCACCAAGCACAGCAGTATGAAAATAATACGTTTTTCATTAAACTGGAATGCTTTGATGCATTTCTGTAAAAGTAATACTTATGCTTGATTTTCAAAATGTAATAACAAGTCTGCATTTAAGTATGCATATAGAGATTGATAATTCTTTTTTGAATTATTTCGGTCTTCATTGTATTTGTTCCTACTAAAAAGGAACATTCTTTGTTCAACATTCTATATTTTGTCAATTGTACATTTTTCGGTGTTAAAGCAGACTAAACTGCACACAATCACACTTCAAATCATGTCCTACAGGGAATGTTGGTATTTTGGCTAATATCCTAACAGCAAAATAAAGTAATAAGGAATAAGAATTTAGATTTAATGGTTTCACGGTACAAAATATATCCTGTGACACCAAAATGTAGCTATACAGTATGAAAAAACTGGAGAGAACAAATTCTTATGAGGGAACTACCCGCACACCCCCACCCCACCCCAAACAGGAAAAAAAGGTTGTGGAGCACATTTTTTAGGTCGTAAAAATGCTTTTCTTTTTTAGGTAAACCCATTTTCAGCTGTATTAATCGAACTGCATCAAATTATCACTCTTAAATATAGCACGGAAATTTTTTTAATGCAAAAATGTTTTTTTAAATATTACGTTCTGAAACGCTGCTCAATTGCACTAGTTCATGGCAGATTTTACAGTCAGCGATATGCAAATTAGCTTGAGCAGAAACTTGAGAGAAAGAAACACTTCTCAAAACTACCGTAATTTCGGCGCGATTTGCGCCCGGATCGACGATTTCGCTCAAAGCGGAAACTATACCCCATTGTCTTTCAATGTGGCTGCAGTATGAAAAGTGCCATCTTATCCTAAAGCTGTAGTAAAGCTTTACTGCATCCAATGGGAGTTCATCAGTGAGACAATTAAACTGAACCTTTTGAAGCAATTGCTGTGCTTTTCTTTGACTACACATTGATATATTCCTGGTGTGTATTTTCTCTGGCTTAAATGGCCTTTTGTAAATGCTGTTCCACAATTTTTAGCAAAATAATACATGCCAGTAATATTTTCTTTCCATATTGGAATAATTAGATTAAAACAGATCTTTTCCCAACAAAACACAAATATTACAAATATAATAAGTCTTAAAACATACAGCTTTAGAACAGCAGCCTCAATTTCCCACAAGAGAAATATTATGCATCCTAGCAGCACAGGCTGTACAGAACCCATATTCTAACAAGACAGGGCAAAAATAATCCCCAGGCTTTGCTTCAGTGCTTCACTGATCACAGAGCAGCATCATGAGTGATCATTTGAACATACCAGATAGCATAGATTTAAATGCGTTGCTCAGTATGCAATAAAGTCATAGAGGCCAGGAAGACCTCAGCTGAGTTAGCTAATGTCCAGCAGGCCAATAGTGGAAGGTGTTACATTGGACCTTAGTGACTCTAGCCTAGGGGGGTGCAGGGAGTTTGTGGAAATTAGCCAGGGTTTCAGGCAAGGACAAGGATCTGCTTTGGCTATTCTGCTGCCATTCGCTGCCTTAAGCCCACACATGAAGAATTCTCACTTGGATGAGGAAGGGAGGGTTGCCAGCATTTAAAGGACCATACCCCAGCACCAGTCACCATCTTATGGAAGAAAATTAGAGGGAAAGAATACAATGCCAAGTGGTGTGGG
Source organism: Pristiophorus japonicus (assembly GCF_044704955.1). NCBI lineage: Eukaryota > Metazoa > Chordata > Chondrichthyes > Pristiophoridae > Pristiophorus > Pristiophorus japonicus. Next base: position 56,970 of record NW_027254562.1, on the reverse strand, counting down.
AGAAGTGGGTTTCAATTCATGGGGGCACCAGTACTGGGGTAAGAAGGAGCTGTTCCGTTGGTATGGGCTTCACTTGAACCAGGCTGGAGCCAGAGTCCTGGCGAATCGAATAACTGGGGCTGTAGATAGCGCTTGAAACTAAATAGTGGGGGGGTGGGGAGGGATCCGATGATCGGAAATGTAAAAAGAGAACGGAGAAAGCAGAAGTGCAGGGTAGCAATAGGGGCAATGATAACCAGAGTGTGACAGGAAGGGACAGAGCGTATAAGACAAAATTAAAAGCTCTATATCTGAATGCACGCAGCATTCGTAACAAGATAGATGAGTTGATGGCACAAGTAGAAATAAATGGGTATGATCTGATTGCCATTACAGAGACGTGGTTGCAAGGTGACCAAGGATGGAAACTAAATATTATGGGGTATTTTCTATTTTGTAAGGATAGACAGAAAGGAAAAAGGAGGTGGAGTAACTCTGTTTATAAAGGATGAGATCAGTGCAGTAGTGAGAAATGATATTGGCTCAGAAGATCAAGAAGTAGAATCAGTTTGGGTGGAGAGAAGAAATAATAAGGGTAGGAAGACACTGATGGGCGTGGTCTACAGACCCCCAAGCAGTAGCCATACTGTAGGACAGAGTATAAATCAAGAAATAATCGAGGCTTGCAAGAAAGGTACGGCAATAATCATGGGCAATTTTAATCTTCATATTGATTGGACAAATCAAATTGACAAAGGTAGCCTAGAGGAAGAGTTCATAGAGTGTATGCGGGATGGTTTCTTGGAACAATACGTTGTGGAACCAACCAGGGAGCAGATTATTTTAGACATGGTAATGTGTAACGAGTCTGGATTAATTAATGATCTCATAGTGAAGGATCCTCTTGGGAAGAGTGATCATAGCGTGGAAGAATTTCAAATTCAGTTTGAGGGTGAGAAGCTAGTTCTCAAACTAGTGTCCTGAACTTAAGTAAAGGCAATTACAAAGATATGAAGGCAGAACTGGTTAAAATGTGATGGGAAAATATATTAAAGGGTAAGACTGTGGAAAAGCAATGACCAACATTTAAGGAGATGTTTCATAACTCTCAGCAAAGATATATTCCAGTGAGAAAGAAAGAAAGACTAAGAGAAAGATGAACCATTCGTGGCTAACTCAGGAAATAAAGGATGGTATCAAATTGAAAACAAAGGCATACAATGTTGCGAAGAACAGTGGAAGGCCAGAGGATTGGGAATTTTTTTAGAAACAAGCAAAGGATGACTAAAAAAAAAGAGAAAGAAGATAGCTTTTGAGAGACCAGCAAGAGCTTCTACAGGCATATAAAAAGGAAGGGAGTAGCTAAAGTAAACGCTGGTCCCTTAGAGGATGACACTGTGGAATTAATAATGGGAAACAGAGAAATGGCGGAGACTTTGAACAAATATTTTGTATCTGTCTTCATGATAGAAGACACTAAAAGCATCTCAATAATTGATAATCAAGGGGCTATTGGGAAGGGGGAATTAAAACAATCACTAGAGAGAAAGTACGACAAATTAATGGGACTAAAGGTGGACAAGTCCCCTGGACCTGATGGCCTGCATCCTAGGGTCTTAAAAGAGGTGGCTGCAGAGGTAGTGTATGCATTGGTTGCAATCTACCAAAATTCCCTGGATTCTGGAGAGGTCCCAGCAGACTGGAAAAGCACAAATGTAATGCCCCTATTTAAGAAAGGAGGGAGACAGAAAGCAGGAAACTATAGACCAGTTAGCCTAACATCTGACATTGTGAAAATGCTGGAGTCCATCATTAAGGAAATCGTAGCAGGACATTTAGAAAACCATAATGCAGTCAGCAGAGTCAGCATGGTTTTATGAAAGGGAAATCATGTTTGACAAATTTGCTCGAGTTCTTTGAGGATGTAACGACCAGGCTGGATAAAGGGGAACCAGTAGATGTGTATTTGGATTTCTTGAACGCATTCGATAATTTATCATGCATAGAGGATTGGCTAACTAACAAAGCAGAGAATCATAATAAATGGGTCATTTTGAGGTTGGCAAGCTGTAACTAGTGGTGTGTTACAGGGATCAGTGCTGGGGCCTCAACTATTTACAATTTATATTAATGACTTGGATGCAGGGACCAAGTGTAATGTAACCAAATTTTCTGATGATACAAAGATAGGTGGAAAGCAAGTCGTGAGGAGGACGCAAAGAATCTACAAAGGAATACAGACAGTCTATGTGAGTGGGCAAAAATTTGGCAGGTGGAATATAATGTGGGAAAATGTGAGGTTATCCACTTTGATAGAGAAAAAATAGCAAAGCGTTATTTAAATGGGGAGAGAGTACAAAATGCAGTGGTATAGAGGGATCTGGGGGTCCTTGTGCATGCAACACAAAAAGTTAGTATGCAGGTACAGCAAGTAATTAGGAAGGCAAATGGAATGTTGGCCTTAATTGCAAGGGGGATAGAGTATAAAAGTAGGGAAGTCCTGCTACAACTGTACAGGGCATTGGCAAGACCACACCTGGAGTACTGCGTACAGTTTTGGTCTCCTTATTGCACTGTAGACAGTTCAGAGAAGGTTTATGAGGTTGATTCCTGAGATGGAGGGGTTGTCATATGAAGAAAGATTGAGCAGGTTGGGCCTATACTCATTGGAGTTTAGAAGACCTTAAAGGTGATCTTATTGAAATGTGTAAGATTCTGAGGGGGCTTGATAGGGTCGATACAGAGAGGATGTTTCCCTCGTGGGGGAATGTAGAACTAGGGAGCATAGTTTAACAAGGGGAAATGAGGAGGAATTTCTTCTCAGAGGGTCGTGAATCTTTGGAATACTCTCCCTCAGAGAGCTGTGGAGGCTGGGTCACTGAATGTATTTATAGTGGAGATAGACAGAGTTTTGAAAGATAAGGGAGTCAAGGGTTATGAAGAGGAGCAGGGAAGTGGAGTTGAGGCCAGGATCAGATCAGCCATGATCTTATTGAATAGTGGAGCAGGCTCGAGGGGCCAAATGGCCTGCTCCTATTTCTGATGTTCTTATGGTGGCGGGGACACAAAAGGGGAAACCCTGATTCCTCCCCCCCCCCCCCCCACCCCCCCCCACCACTGTGCTCACCTGCTAGTATTGACCTATGCTGGAATATAATTTTCCAGGGTTCAGCAATCCTCCAGCACTTGTTCCAGTGATCACTCTTCTCATCTAAGCCTAAATGGGGATCTCTAGCAGGCAATTGAAACGTGGGAATAAACACAATCCTGTCCTCGTTTGAAAACCACAGACATGCACTTTCCAGCATGGGGCGATTGGATAATGATCAGGAGAGGGATCCCACGCTAACTTTGTCCCTTTCTAGCCCCAGGGTGCGGAGGCAAATTACACCAGCCTACAAGCTGCCCTGGCTGAGATTAGCCAGCTCAGCACAGACCAAGAATGAAACCTGGAACTTCACTGGTCTATATAGCTCAGAGCACCATCAAGCAGAGTGTTCATGCACTGAGCTAGCAGTGGAACCTTTGCTTTTAAAGAGGGAAAATTATGAAGCAACTTCACAGACACAACCAACATAATGAATGGGTATAATCCTGCTGATACTTATGGCAAGCTTATATTTTAAATTCTAAACAGCAACTAGAACTTCAGTTTTTCAACATGGGATCTGTAATTTATAGATGGAACGCTGCTCAATCTTCAATTAGCATTTTTTAATTAGACCCTACAATTGGTAATCTTCTGGGCTTGCCCTACAGTGCTGATGTAAAATACCCAAAATGATAGTCCTCAAATTCATAGATTGTTTTAGTTGCTAGGAATGCTACATTTGTTTGATATATAGCGTTCAAAATAGACTACTTTACAAGTGCCCCATTATATAAGCACGTAAATAAAAGTGTTTGTGCAGTTGCAGAAATTTATTGCATTTGCACAGGTGCAGAATTTCAATGTGTTTGTTAGTAACCAGCTATACATATTAGCTCATGTTTGGTAGCTAGCAAAGTATTGGTTGTCAAAATTACGTAATCATACCAAGTAGACGGAGTCTTTCCTGGCCACATTTTAAGGAGCAAGTCTAACACAAGGACTTAGTTGCTGTTTTCAGACAATCTTTTCAAATGAATGGAGATTCACTTGCTGTATACTGTATATTTTCTACAGATTAAACTATACTGCAAACTGCTCCAAAAAAAATCATCATCCAGCACAGATGGGGAGATAGAGTTTGCACCTTGAGATTCTCTTTATGCCAAGGTTACAGAATCAGCACTGCCATCATGAGAGGAGACTGGGGGGGGTGGGGGGAAATCAAGAAATCAGTTAGCAGGTCACCTCCATGTTGCTTTCTTATGCCTCCTAGGCGATGGCTTAAGAATAGCATTGGGGGCCTGGGAACATGTCTAATCATCATTCTCTAGGCCTGGAGGTAGTGCATGACACATACAGACTTCAAAGAGGGATAGAAAATAAAACACACAAGGGATAAATCTACACTGTAGAAAATCAGGGCTACACTGTTGTAGTGCTATCTCTGACTTGTGTCCCTTTGAGCACTGGATCATGGAATTAATCTATACTGAAATGGGAAAAACAAATTTTATCATCTAGGACTCCTAGGGTATCAAAAAGATTGCTACTCTCTTCCGATGGAAATGGGCGAGATCATATTCTTTTAGCTAATATTCTTTTATTTACTCCATGTCTTACCTCTCTCCGAATACCCTGGTTTTGCTCAGTCTTTAGAAAATTTAGCAGCACTTCAAGCAGAGAGGGGTACTTCCTGTAAGGCTCCACTACATAGCCTGTGCAGGCAACTTGCTGTCCCAGGGTCCACAGCGCCACCTGTCCAATTCACACAGAAACAGCAGTGGTTAATTCAAGTGCTTGACCTATATTTCAATAATACACAAGTGTTTTCTGTTTGCTCCAGAATCAGTTGTACATATATAAAAGGGGGAGCGAGAGGAGAGGAGGAAAGAGAAAGGGGTAGAAAGGGGGAGAAAGGGGGAGAAAGGGGGAGAAAGGGGGAGAGGAGGAAGAAGCAGAATGAGGAAGGTGAAAGAGGAGTTCCTTTATATACAAAAAGCAACCAGTCTCTATAATTAACAAATGATATATTTCTTACAAAATTAAAATTACTGTTTTTTTAAAAATCATTCATCCATCCCCCTAGAAGGTACAACTGTTGAAAATACTTCTGCAGTTTACTCCAAATAATATGAATGCTGAAAGATATTTGTTTCACAGCACTCAATCCAAAAAGTTTTTTTAAATCACATCTGAAAAGGCAGAAAGAGATGCATTTAAACCATTGGAATTAGATAATGAAATGCTGACATACATATTACTATATATTGACTATATCTAGTTCCACCAAAAGAAAATCTATTGGGGTAAGACAAGTCATTTCCAAATTAAGGGCTTTATTTTCGCCAATAGTGTAGTTTTTTTTGAGCAACCTTTATTTTGCAACTTTCCTCAAAGTGTATACGCCGGCGGCAACCGTCAACGCCGGATTTTTTGTACGCCAGATTTTTTAGCGCAGGTCTGGTTGAAGACTGATTTCCGCGCCGTTTTTGGTCCTTTAACCGATTTTCGGCAACATCAATCTTTTTCAGGACGGTGCGCAGTGGTCTTAAGTTCCGATCAGAAAAACCCTACGTTAACTTAAGGAAATCGCGCTGAGTATATTTCTGAGTTTTTGGAGCGAGGGAAGAAGACAATTTAAAACACAAATTCATGATGATTTTTGCAGAGGGGACTAGGAAAATAACTCAGTTAATTTTTCCCACAGAATGTTAGAAATTTAATTTTTTCCATGTTTTGTGAGAAGGCAAATTGCGACTCCACCCCATCACAGAATCTCTGCGCACGGGTCCAAGGAGTGCTGGCCGGCGGCAGGATCGCTCCCTCAGCCGGACACAACCACAGGAGCTCGGTGCGGTGCTTCAGTAAGTCTCACAATAATAACAACAAAGTTAAGAATAATAATTATGGGTGCACATTTTACTATGCCTCATGTAATAAGGTTGGTTTACATGCATGGCACATGGAGGCGACGGCTACGACGCTGCCGTCAGCGCACAAACCAGATCGCTCGGACATAATGGGGAGGAGGCCATAACCCTGATCGAATCTACAGGGACAGGCGCTCATACCTACACCCGAGTTAAGCAGACTGCGTTTGCAGGCTGCGATTTAGAAAGGAGGTCATCACCAAGATCTGCCAGCTAGTCAGGGCAGACATAAAGCCAAGAAGTGGCAGGAGGACTGAAGTGAAGGTCACTGCAGCACTTGGCCTTCTGTGTTTCTGGCTCATTTCAAGCAGCAACTGGGAATATGTGCTGCGACTCGCAGCACGCCACACATTGCTGCATTCGATAGGTGACTGCTGCACTGTATGCCAAAAGGGACCAGTTCAATAATTTCCCTATGACCACGAAGGCAATGCGAGGCAGGGCTGTGGGATTCTCCAGAATTGATGGCTTCCCAAAAGATACAGGGTGCAATCGACTGTACCCATATCGCCTTAAGAGCACCTTTGAACGACTCAGAGGTTTATCGCAACAGAAAAGGGTTCCATTCCCTAAATGTGCAGCTCGTCAAATCATAGCAGTGAATGCCAAATACCCAGGTAGCATCCATAATGCTTTCATCCTACGTGAGAGTTATATCTACGATGTTTCAGGAACTGCCATATGGGCACAGCTGGTTGTTCGGGAACAAGGGTTGTGGGCTTGCCACCTGGCTTATGACCCCTCCCCTACGCAATCCCCACACATTGAGCCAGAGCGGTGGTACAACATGTCGCACATAACAACACGGAGCATCATAGAGGACAATTGGCATACTGAAGCAGCATTTAAGACGCTGGACCACTCTGGAGGCTCCCTGCAATACGCCCCTCACCATGTTGGTCAGTTCACTGTCACGTGCTGCATGCTGCACAAGTTGGTCATCATGAGGGGCCAGGCACTGGCCATTGAAGATACTCCTGAGGCAAGGGGGGCGGGGGATGTGAGAAAGAGGAGGAGGCTGACAACAAAGACGAGGAGGACCACCAGCAGCAGGAGGACGACGAACCCATGCCACCACCTCAACCCGCAGGACGTCAGCGGAGGAAGCGGACTCATGCACCTATAGCCATAGCTAGAAACTTGCGTCAACGGCTAATCCGTAATTGCTTTGCTGCCTGAAGGCTAAACGGCATGACAGTGTTGACTCTTTGCATCTGTTAACATGAAAAAATAATGTACATAAATCATGTACGTAACGTGTTGGTTTATATTGCTTTAATTCAAAAAATAATGTACATGATAATGTGCGTAATGTTGAGTTGGTTTAAGTTGCTTTAATTCAAAAAATAATTGCAGGATTCTGCTTAAATTTAAAAAATAATTAGGTTTATTAAACATTTGAACAGTTTTACTTAACTTTAATAAAACATATTGTATCAAACTAAACTTTTCAATGAAGTAGCAGCAACAAACAAACCTCTAGCTGCAGCCATTGCTCCTCCCCTTATTCAAAGACCTGAGCGCTGTGCATCTCTCTTGCCCCTGTTGTTGCCTCTACCCCTACACATGCCTGTTGTCTCTGACTTCTGCTTGCTCACCCTGACCCCAAGGTTTTTTCTGCTTTCTGGACGAAGGCGCATTTGTTGTTGGTGGTGTTGGACAGGGACAGACCTAGCAGACAGCATTGTGGAAGGCCCAGGTTCCTCTTCGGATTCTTTTTCAGCCGGAGGTTGGTCTGGGGATTGGAAAGCGAGTGTCGGCAGTTGATGCTGCCAATTGCTGTTGGGCAATGACAGACTGGGTGTGTCCACTTATCTCTGACATTCCCTCCCTAATCTGTCCAGACACTGCATCAGCTGCCTCTGACATTCCCACCCTAATCTCCGACATTCCCACCCTAATCTCCGACATTCCCTCCCTGATCTCCAACATCCTCTCCCTAACCTGTCTCGACACTGCTCCCATTCCTCCAGTGTTGCTACTTCTACTGACAGCCGCACAAATTCTACCCTCACCCCACCCATGGTGTCCAGGAGCGATCTCGTTAGCTCAATGCTCTTCCTACTCATTCCTATGATCTGTCCTAGGTCTCCTGCATCCTGCATTTCAGGATGAGCTCTCCTTCCCACCCTCCTCGGCCGTCTGCCAGGTGAGGCTTGCTGCAACCCACTGGGACCTGCAGCCTCAGACTGTACCCCATGAAATGTCGCATCGCTCAGCACAGGGCTTGGTGTCAGGGGGTTCACCGGCTCCAATTCCAATGTAACCATCTCATTATTGGGGTCTTCCTGCTGCTCGTCATTGTCCAGCTCATCCTCATCCTGAAGCTGATGAAGAATATCTGGACTGACTGCTTCCTGATCTTCTGCTTCAGCTTCTGTCTCTTCCTGATGCACAACATCTGCAAAACATAACAGAGCAGATGATTGCTCAGCAGCAGAGGAGGGGTGGCAGGGTGACATGAGTACACGGGTCACACAGCGCAGGCTCTTTTCAAAGACCACGATGCCAGCCCAGACTGTGCAATTTGCAGGGCTTGCCCTATCTCGGTAACCTGGGCCCAGCGTCCACATTGATGGTTGATCTTCTCTTGCGAGATTTAATCACATCAACGGTCCTCTGTACCACGGCTGTTAGTTGCTGCCTACTTGGTGCACCTCCTCCAGTTTTTGACCTTTCTCGGTTGATCTGTGACACCTTCCTCTGCAAAGATGAAAATAGAACTTTTTAAAGAGAGGGTCCTTCTGCTGTGGTGGCCACACACACACATATTAGTGACATTTACAAATGTAATTGCAGTGCATAAATAAAAATATTACTTACAGTAACTGCTTGGCCAAGGTCCTGCCACTTCTTTTTGATCTGCGTGCTGCTTCTCGGGGTCATGGCCACTGCATTAAACTCTTCTGCAACTTGGTCTCAAAGTTTTTCTAGTAGAGAGGGTTTCAGTTTCTTTTGCCCCATTCTTCCTTTGTTCTCAAGCACATCCCATCTACTCTCAATGATGTCTACCAGGGGCTTAATTTCTTCTGCTAGAAATCTCTTCACCCTTCCCCCTTCCCTTGGATCCATCTTTTGCAGCTAAAAATTTAAATGTCCAGATCCAGCTCTGATCCCAATGTGTTCTCACAAGCTGCTGATCCAGACCAGGAAGTTCACTGTGGATGCGTGGACACACCAGTCACGTGGAAAAAGGTTTTTTTTTCCGGCGCATGCTCACCTACTTTTCGGCATACACTTGAAGCTCCACCCCCAGATTTAACTTTGGGTACCGCAGCGCCAAAATTAAATTTTAACTTGGGTGAAAGTTGTATTTTTTTTCCCGACGCAATCGGGCACAAAAAAAAATCATCCGTACATCCTCCTGGGCGCCAAAAATCGGCAAGGAGGAAAATAAAGCCCTTAGAGTAGGTCTGCAAAATAAACTGGGTCTTAAATAAGAGGTAATGTCTGAAATGCATCGGCGATTACACAGGTTCTCAACAATATCCTTCAATTTGTTTAATGGGCTTTCTGTAATCTCCAGTTAATTTATATTGTCTATTTTGACTTGTCTCCTGCAGTTTTCTACCAACATCCACAGGCTACAGCACCTGGCTGCTGAAGGAGGTCAAGCTCCTCAGTACCAATTACTGTCAGATGTAATTACGCGCACAGGCTAGAGTGATAACACAGGAAGTGGAAAAAATTCTGAGTAAGATTTTTAAAATTGACGAATGGGTCTATGGTGGGTAATAAAGAGGTAACATTCCATTTGTTCTCCAGTAATTCTATTAAATTCATCTTAAGGGAGTAAGTCTATGCATAATTATATTTTATACAAAACACAGGGTTTCAACCACATAAAAATTAAGTTCAAATTGTTTCACTTTTGATTCAAGCACAGAGCGAGGTCATCCTGATGTTAAAAATGCAGTGCTTCACATTCCAAATTGTTGCAGTGCAAGAGTAATAGGAAGAGATAAAGCAGTGCGTTTAAAGTGGGTAGAAAAATTTCTGGCAGACCAGCTATGTAAAGATTCGTGATTTTGTGCCACAGATCCATTTCAGGGACCCGATATCTATGTTGTGCTGGCTCTGTGATTAGCAAGAGCCAAGGGGCAAAGAACAGAGATCTGCAGGTGGACTGAACCAATACATTCTGGTATGAACCTCCACTGTAACTTGCACATCTTTGTAACAAGAAGTGCTAGAATTTTTTTTCAAAAATGGTCAAGATTTATCATCTATCGAAACACTCGGAAATATTTGACACGAGACAATCTGTTTTTCTTCCTAATCCTGTGTCTCCCCAGGTCATACTGCAACTGTGACCAACATGAGTAGCCAAAATGGTTCCGGCTTTATCATTGGCTGGTTCACAGCAGCACAGGCAAAGATGTTACGGTGATGTAGGATGGTGCTCGGTCTGATTTCCCCTCCCCCCTTGGGGGAACAAAAAGAGAGAAGGAACAGAAACATTTGGTCTCTGCTCAGCTCTTCCCCATGGTGAAACTGCTAAAATCAGGCAGAGAGGTTTGGTGAAATCACAGGTACAGATTCACACTCCTTTGGTGCTCTAACATGCTTATAAAAGGACATTTTTTTTTTGTATTAAGAAAGATTTAATATAGGCAACTCTGAATTATCCAGGTCCCTCGGGGATTGGGCTATGCCAGGTAAATGATTTCTCCATTAGAGCGATTGACATTATAAAGTTAAAACCCGTGCCTTCCCTGTCCGAAAGGACTCTGATATCAGCGGCCCGATGTCTTCCCAGCTGAAATTTAAAATCCCGTTACAATGGTTTCCCGTTGGATCCGTGTGTGGATAATCGAGAGTTGCCTGTAACTAATTTCAGATCCACGCTATAACTTCAAAGAATCAATCAATCATCTCTATAATAAAGAGGCCAGGTCTGTAGAATTCCTCCTACAATTCTTAACATTCAAATAAAATAATTAAATTAAAAAAAGGGCAGTGTAATCTTTTAGAACATTCAAAAATAATACGATTTTAAAATCTCTCTCCAAGCTTACCCAAATTCTAATATTTCAAGTCTCTTTCACAAGTGAATTTATTTTCTATGTAGATTAAATCATTTGTTTACCTTTGCAATCTATAAAAGATAATCAATCAAGAAGGCAATGCGATATGTTGGGAGAACCAACATTTGGAACCATTGCAGGTGGGACAGGGGTTGTGCATTTAATCTAATGGTTTTCCCATAGTCCTATGTTCACCAGTCTCTGCCTAATCACGGTGGGAATGCGGTAAGTGGAGGCCAGGTGCTCCCCAGCAGGGAGGGATTTCCAATTTCCTCTAGCCCATGTCACACATCTGCTAAAAATGTTTTCATAGAAACTAGGGCCTGGTCTGAGAGCTTCCCGACAATCAACCTACGCTTCCAGGTGAAGGTGAGGACTGAGTAAGAGAAGAAAAGCAAAAATGAGAGCGACTGGGATTTGTAACCTTAAAACAACACAATCACTTTTAGCATCACTTTCTTCACCAATACGCTGCAACTATAGTTTTTCTGCACAAATAAGCCATCCAAGTTATATTCATTACTCATTTCTGTGTCAGCTTGAAATCACAGCTACACGTGCAGCAATAAAAATACACAAAGGAGTGGAAGACAGCTGGCAACTGCTGTTACAATAACTTGTTTTCAACCCAGACAGATCAGAAGGACTCTAGGGCCAATTTTCCTACCACCCCTCTGCTCCAGTGTGGTTTAGGAGCACTGCTCCCGTGCAGGCCCAGGTGCATCCAGATTTCCTGTCCTGGGTCATTGCTGTAAGCATGAGGCACCCTCGGGGCAGGCCCACTTCCTGGCAGACCCTAGCGCTGGTGGGTGGGGCAGGAAATTGAAGTGCAGCTGCAGGTCTCTCCCATAACCTTCCACCAATTTCTCACTCATATGTAGCTAAATGAACAGGAATTGGGAATTAAGATTCCAGAACATCAACTCGAAAGATCTTCAAAAAAAATTAACAGTTCTCCAGAGCAAGTTCAAGTTCGAGTTCTAGTCCTCCAGAGCAACTGAAGCTGCAGCTCATTAAAGCCTCATCAGCTAGGCTCGTGCAATACGTGAGAATGCAAACCATATGCCATTTCAGATTACACTACTTAGTTGAAAAAGTCAGGGTCATAGAACCATAAGAGAATGCCAATGTTGCCTGGCCTCACAGTTGGAAGCAGAGCCCAGATTTTCCCTTTGATCTTTCAGTGTGAAGTGACCAAGAACAGAAGATGATCAAAACAAAAACTGAGATTGTACTTCTTTCAGTAATCAAAAGAATAGACGAGCTGTAGCCCATCACATAATCCAGATCCATAGCAGCTGAACATGCTACTTTGCAAAGATTTTAAACAAAGGTGACTTCTTCATAAAGTTTACTCTGTATTTTTGCAACTGGAATAACCATGTTTCTATTTCATGCTGAATCAGCACATAAGATAACCATTTCAGCAACAACTTATTTATATATAGCGTCTTTAACGTAATAAAACATCCCAAGGCACTTCACAGCAGTGTAATAAGACAAAACAGATAAATTTGACACCGAGCCACATAAGAAATTATGGTAGTTGACCAAGAGGTAGGTTTTAAGGAGTGTCTTAAAAGAGGGAAGAGAGGCGGAGAGGTTTAGGGAGTTCCAGAGTTTAGGGCCCAGGCAGCTGAAGGCACGGCCACCAATGGTTGAGCGATTATAATCAGGGATGCTCAAGAGGGCAGAATTTGAGGAGCACAGACATCTCGGGGGGTTGTGAAGTTGAAAGAGATTAAAGAAATAGGGAGGGGGTGAGAATTTTGAAATCGAGGCGTTGCTTAACCAGCAACCAATGTAAGTCAGGGAGCGCAGGGATGATAGGTGATCAGGATTTTGTGCGAGTTAGGACACGGGCTGCCGAGTTTTCGATGACCTCAAGTTTACGTAGGGTAGAATGTGGGAAGCCAGCCAGGAGTGCGTTGAAGTATTCGAGTCTAGAGGTAACAAAGGCATGGAACGAAGGTACTCAAAGTACTAGATAACCATAGCTAAATATTCAACGCTCAAAAGACTCTTAGGTTATCAGGTTAATTCTAATTGTTTTCTCACATACAGGCACGTATGTACATCACCATCCTATATCCAGAAAATTAAAATGCTTAACTTGCAACTTTCCAAACATTCCAGTGAAGTAGTCAGTTAGTTTGTTATTGCAAAGAAGCACAGCTATAATATCGATAGACGGATGTGCAGAGTGGTCTACCTGTCTTTTCGCAAGTGACGAAGAATCCTGAAGCATGTCCATTATGATAGGAAATAGTTCATCCATCCACTTTCTCATCTCCAGTCCACTCACCTTCAGGAACAAACATTACCGACTGTAAGGCTCCTCAAATTAAAAAAAGCTATCAGTTGATACAGATTTGAAATAAGCAATCTTTAAATGTTCAATTTTACAACTGGCCAGTCACCATTCTATCTTCAAGAAACATACTTGAAGGCAAGTCATAAAAGTAGCAAAATATTTTAACCAATAGCACAAATGATTTTGCAATTACAAAGGCATCTTAAGTACATGGGTCTAATATATATGATGTTGCAGATCAAATGTAGCTAAAAACCTGAAAGTCTGTCTGGCAGTTACAAATAGCCAAAACAAAGTACTGCTAAATAACATTTTTAGAATATCAACTAATTCTCAAATTTCTTACATCCTACATACATATGAAGCCAGAAAGATCAATAGGCAACTAAAATATCCACCAAAAATACTCAATGATAAATCATAAATAGCAGATTTTTGATTGATAAATTGATCATATCTAGTTTTCCAATTTTGCCGGCATTTGTCTGACAAATTCCCTGTCCTGGTTAAGAAAATAGCGAATAACAAAACTATCCTTTGTTGTCACAATGGCTGATTCAGTCAACCAGTCATGAAACACTAAACATAACAGCAGCATTTCATCCTACAACATTAACACTGGGTCAAAATTTCTGATAGGATTCCAGCCCCACTGCAGGACTTCAGCACAGTCCAGACTGGCACTGCAGTGCAGTCCTGAGAGAGTGTTGCATTGTCCGAAGTGCCATCTTTTGGATGAGACATTAAACCAAGACTCCTATCTGCTTATTCAGATGGACATAAAAGATCGCATGGCATTATTCAAAGAGGAACAAGTGAAGGTGAACACATTAACTGGTCAGTTATCACATTGCTATTTGTGTAACCTTGATGTGAACATATTGGTTGCCGCATTTACCTGCAATAACTGACTACATTGCAAACGTACTTCATTGGTTTTGAAGCACTTGTGGACATCCTAAGGATGTGAAAAGCACTATATAAATGCATGTTTGTTTGTTCGTTCTTTATTTATTTTCCCCACCTATTACTTCATTGCCAGAGTAATCCTCCTACATAATTCCATTTCATTCTAACAGTATTACATTGCACATTTTGTATTTAAGTCTCTGGTCCTTAAATGCAACAAATTGTATTGTACATAAGTAGCCATGCTGTAATATCAACCTTACCTGGGCAAGTTCCCCAATTGTAGCCAGGACACTAACAATGACACCAGGGTTGGGATCATGATCCTTCAGTTTTAAGATTAAGGCCTGGAAGGAAGCACACAGTCACTTGAGAGCAAATATGTTGTTTTTTCCCCCCAACATCTGATAATGTGCTCTTTCTTGTTAATGAACATCAACATATGAAACAATTTTAAACTTTCAATGACAATTTAATCTTTTTACACTGATCATCACTGCAGGAATTGTCATTCCCGCTCACTTACCTTGAGAATAGGCTCCATATATGGGCGGATAAGACGAGGGGCGTTTGAAACCAGGTGGCCCAACATTCGGGCGCTTTGCTCTTTGTTTCGACCTACTCCACTATGCTCCAGTTCGGTTAAAATCTAGAAATCACAAAGAAATTATAAATAGACTGAAACTCACCACGGCTTCTTCGGCAGCACCTCCCAAACTCGCGACCTCTACCACCTAGAAGACATGGGCAACACGTGTATGGGAGCACCATCACCTACAAGTTCCCCACCGTCCTGACTTGGAAATATATCGCTGTTCCTTCATCGTCACTAGATCAAAATCTTGGAACTCCCTCCCAAACAGCACTGTGGGAGTATCTTCACCACAGGGACTGCAGAGGTTCAAGGCAGTGGCTCACCACCACCTTCTCAAGGGCAATTAGGGATGGGCAATAAATGCCAGCCTTGCCAGCGACGTCCACTTTTTAAAAAGGTCAGCACATTCTTTATTTTTGATAACAATTGATTTGTGTACATTCACATTTCAGTCTCTCAGAGGGCTTATGAGGCAATCTATGATTATAAAGACCACATCAATATCTGCAGAGTGAAGAATTGATGCAAACTACTGGCTCCAACAACAATCTGCAGAAGATTCTCCCACGGCTCTGGTATACAAGCTATACCTAGGGGTGGTCTGAAAAAATTTGTATTCTCTTGAATGGCAAAGGCCTAAACACTTACCACAATGTTGCAGTTAAGTACCTCATAATAAGAACATAAAAATTAGGAGCAGGAGTAGGCCATTCGGCTCCTCGAGCCTGCTCCGCCATTCAATAAGATCATGGCTGATGATCTACCTCAATTTCACTTTTCTGCACTATCCTCATATCCTCTTCTCCACATGTAGTATGTTCTATTTATAAATGTCTATAAATTAGAAATATATTAATCATTTATATGCAAAGATATATAATTCTGGATTTTGGCAGTAACTGGAAGCATTTCTGGCAGAGAGGCAAAATCCTAGCAACATGGTTTCCCATAGTGGGTGACTGGTTCTCTGTGAGACAGAATATTGGAAAATGCACAAAGAGCAGCTGAGTCAGACAGGCAGACACAACTAATTGGTATTTAGAAGTGTTTACTGCAGATATAATTGAGAATCTGGCAGTACCCAATGGAAATCACTAGTGGAGATGGCTTAGAGGAGTGTCAAGTCATAACCAACTTTCAAAGTCAGTGGGAAGGTGTCAGTTTTTGTTCTATAATGGCAATGATATTACAGTGTGTAAACTATAAATGTGGCTCATGCATTTTGCAGAAGGAGCCCTTGGTACAGAGAATCATTGGCATGCTGGAGGAGGGAAGATCAATAAATCGTACTAGGAAGCTGGCTGGAACTACAATTGAGAGTTTGGATAATCACAGCTGCCAGACCACACACGTGTTCTCATTTAGTAAGAGTTACTCTATGTTGAAGTGCACACTAATGATGTCTTTAGATTGCAACCTCTGAAAGACTGCTTTTGTTTAAATCCTAAATTGCAAGATGTATTTAAAAAGCAACTCAAATCACAAACATCGAGAAATGTGGCAGAAACCAATGTTTTGCAAAAAAACTCATTATGTCTGTTATATTATGATGTCAACATTATTAAAAAAATACAACTGGAAGCCTTTGAAGTATCGAGTTACATGGCTGAAAAATGAGCGTTCATTATGAAGCACTTAAGTGTCAGCTCTTTCAGTCTTCTTTCCAGACTGCTTCCACCACATACAGACTACCAAAGACAGGCCCAAGTTTCCCCAGGAGTTGCTCTGTTTTTTTGGAGCAACAGGATTTTTTTGGAATAACTTAAAAATCACAATACTCCCCACTTAAGTTGTTCCAGTGTAAGTGAGTTAGTTAGGTTTTTTTTTAAAGTTAAGTTTTTTTTTCCAAAAGGGGACGTTACCAGCCACTTACATCTGTTTTAGCCATTTAAGCAAGTTTAGCCAGCTAAAACTTACTCCAAACTAACTTAAGCCAAAGTGGCCACTTTTGTACGTTCTGAAAAACCCTGCGGTGAATTAAGAGATCAGCACAGGTAGCCAGAGATGGGGGGGGGGGGGGGGAAAGAGCAGGGAAGTTAGAGGATTCTCCAAAGCATTAAAGACTTCACTTTTAACGATGAAGAACCATAGAAACCATCATAATTAATAAAGAATAATAAATGAAAAATAAATCAAGTAATAAGAAATAAAAAGTCCTACCTTGCCGACTGGAGCACGCACCGGAAAAACCCTTTGGCCAGGGCTAGGGGCGGGAGGCTCGCAGCCAGCAGGAGAGATCTGTGCGCTCACATAGTGTAAGGCAATCAGTCACGTGTAAGGCAATGTGTCTGGAAACGGTCCAAAACCCTGCTGATAACCTTGCAGCTTAGTGAGGTGAAGCACAAAGTCAGCTTCTGGGTCAAATGCCAAGAATGGTTTGTGTTATGTCCTAGGATGCTCTGATAATGACTCCACGAGGCAATGTGTTGTACTTGAACTGTAATGACCTTAGTCCTTTATTGATAACTCCAGAGTGAGGATCACACCTGGTGGCCTGCCTTTTATACTAGGCCAGGCACACCTGTACAGGTAACCTACAAGTCTCCCATTGCTGAGCCCTCTGGTGGCACATCTTGTGATAGTACAAACAGTAGCCATGTGGGATACATGACAGTTTGTATGAAAGGGCCTGCAGTCACCCAAAAGCTGCCATATATAGACTTTAATTGACGGCAATTATCCCTTCCACAGAATTGCATTTCAGTGCTTGACCTGCAAAGTTAACTTCTTTCTCTAAAAGCGAAGCAAGGGTACAACTGAGCAATGAAATGGGAGTGAATCCAGTCGATGGACAGCTATGACTGCCCCCTGCAGATTCACACTGACTGATTTGTAGCTATCATTTTAAATATCTCTGTTGGAAGCCAGGTCTGTATAGGTCAGTGGGGGTGGAGGGGGGGGGATGTGGGGAGAATTTTGGTTTTTTTTTCGATCCAATAAACCAACTTCTTAGGCTACAAGTGCTGAAGCTGTGGAGGATTCTTACTTCCAGTTAGGTGCAAGTACCCTCTTGGACTTGTAATAACGAGCTAGCCTGTGGATTCTGCTCTCAATAAGAATCAAACGGAACTTGGCATCTTTATCCTTCCTATTCCTCCCCAAATGCTTGCGGACAGCCACAGCAGTCTTGATCAAATGGCGGTGAGCCCAGGGCTAGGGGCGGCGTACTTCGGGCCCCTCCCACATAGCCTGCAGAGATTCGGGGGCGAGGAGCTACTGCACATGCGTGCACACTCTAGCGCACATGTGCAGAGATCCCGGCACTGTTTTCAGCGCCGGGACTTGGCTCCGCCCCCCATTCCTTCTGCTGCGCGACGCCAAGGGCCTGCATCGTTCCAGCTACGGGGAGAATACCACGGTAACTTTTAGGCGCGGTTTTTGTTTTAAAAAGTCGCCGCAACTCACGGAGGTGCGCCGTTCTAAGCGTTGGGGCAAACTTGGGCCCATAATATCTGGACATGTTTTCAAGTTGCATTTTATCAACAATAACATTTCACTACATGCCAGGGATATTGGATACATTACCATCCCAGGGAAATAGAGTAAAATAAAAATATCCTAAAAAGTGAATGTAATTAAAGTGGTACAAATGAAGTTATTTTCTGCAAAATAAATTCCTGCTTGTGAGGTTGTTGGTGTAGATGTCATCACGCTATGCCAAAACTATTTCTGCTTCACATCAGTGTGTAATGGTGTATTTCCATCCTGAAACCCAAGTGTTTTGACCATGCTTTTGCTCACCACCCCCATCTCTCCCACTTCTTGGTTGAGTGTCCACTGCTCCTCCTGTAAAACTCCCTGCGATGTTTTATTATTTGAAAGGCTCTATATAAATGTAATCAGTTGTTTTAAAACTATTTTAGTTTATATTAGAACTGGAAAGAGATAAATAATGACAGATTTGCTCAGGTTTACCTTGGAAAGTAATAGTAGTGCAGGAAAATTGGTTCTTAGAAAAATAGGAATGATGATATTGAAAAGCTCCAATAGACTCAAAGTTGTTTCAAGAATCACAATGAAACTACTACAGTTCCAAGAACAAAAACAGGTGTAATGAGGGTAGTTGTCCCAAAGCCCTGAACAATGTGCTCCTACATCACACCAAGTAAAGCATCTCACAACAGTTAGTAAAACAGAATCTTCAAGCAGCCCATCAAGAGCAGGCTTATTTTCCAGGTGGCAAAATTTCTAAATTTAAAAATTAAAATTTCAATTTCCAGATTTAAAATTTAAATTTTTCCAATTTCAGAACCCCTTTCAAGAAAAGGAATAAATACGATCATGAAAAACATCACATAATGCAGAGTACTTTAAAAGCTTTCCGGAAACCTTGTACAGTTAATGCATTTTGCAGAACGCAAAGAAACAATACTGAACATTGAAAAATGACGGTAGTTACCAAATCAGATGGCAACGGAACTATTCCAAATAAAAGTTTTCTAACTATGCTGGTGCCACTAATAAGGCTCCTACTATCCCTCATTCCCAAATCATTGCACAGAAAAGGACTATTAGGGCTGCTCTCAAAGGATATTAAATAATTACCAACATCCAGTTGTTCAGGCTGGATTATAGCACTGACAACTCAATGCAGAGGATGGAAATTCAGAAGGCTTGGCCTCCTCGGGTCAATATCATATGCTTCCAAGCATCCAATCAGTTAGTGGCATTGGTGGAAACTGAGAAGAAGAAATCAGCATAGGTTATAAAATAAGACCAAGACCCTTAAAGTTTGACATCTGTTCTGAATTTGCACTGAAAGGGTCACCAGACAATTTAGAAATTATTTCATTTCCTCTTGGGGCAGGCCTGAGAGAGACCTTGACTGTGCAACGATTCAGCCTGCAAACAGTGCCTCACAGTTGTGTTTCGATTTATTATAACATTTCCAGTCTCCAAACTGGAGACTTCAAGGGAAATGGCATGTTCCAACTTACTTCCTTTCATGGAACTAAATCTTTCTATTTTCCCTATACCGTATCACCTCCTGCATCTGAGAGAGTGGCCCCAATTTTTACAGGGAGGGTGCGAGGACAGTGAAAGCGGCCAGGGATAAATTTAAAAGCAGGACCTCATTACAATTTTTTTCTTCCGTTTCCCGCCCGACAGCCCGCCAAATAGACAGACTGGCCGGCTGCCGGGCGGGAAAAACAGCAGCAGGAGGATGCAGGTGGGGACCCTTGGGAACAGCAATCGTGAGGTGGGAATGCCAGAGATTGGAGCTTGCAGGGTGGAGGTTGAGGAGGTCCGCCATAGTCGTGGCTGGGGCAGGAGGGGGCGGTGGGACAAAGAGATAGGCCCAGGGAAACCTGCGTGGCAACTGTTAAATTTACATCAGGCTCCCAGTTACACTGTGGGTGCCTGATTTAAGTAAGTTAATGAGGTTTTCCCACCTCGCCACGGTGGGATACTCGCACGCCACGAAACTTGCTGTTATGAAAATGGCGGCAGACTTGTATGCGGTGGGTTGGCTTCTTTTTTTTTAACAACCACCCCCCCCCCCCTCCCAAACCTTCTCCCGTCGGTCATGGGGGAGTTACTATTAAGGCCAGCGGGTGGGAACCCTGCTCTAAGGATTTGCTGATGCCATTCTTCAGCTTGCTTCTCAGAGCCTCCAAGCACAATCTGAGAAAGACACACATTTTGATTTCCCCTCTACCGTAATACAAGCTGAACAACTAATTCAGTGTGGACAGACTCACTCTGCTGGTGTACACGAACGCATCGACTTTGCATACGTACGCAAACATGAAGTGGAAAGAAACTTAAGAATCTTAGTAGATTTATCACTCAACATGTTCAAACAATGTCGTGCAGCAGAGCAGAACCAATCGAATATTGAACTACTCATCCAAAGCAGCAGAATACAAGTCAGAGAAAGTCATGATCAAACTGTATTGTGCTCTGGTAACACACCTTAAGTACTGAGTCCACTTTTGGTCATTGAGAACGAGGACCACATTGGAAACGGTGCAAAAAAGTGCCAAGACTGACTGCAAGTGTCAGGAGTCTGAATTACAAGGAAAAACTGGAGAAACTTGAGGCTAAAAATTTCATTCTGCCCCGTTTGGGAAACTAACTTTTCAGGGAGCGCAAAAGTATCGCCGTGCGGAAAAGATACGAGGGTGCCGGGAACTTCCACTTTAGCGCTCCAAGAGGGAAGTGGAGCGCTAAATCAAGCGCTACCACTTCCCTTAGAGCGCTAAAGGGAGTGAGGAGGGGGTATCAGCAGAGTTCTGAGCAAGGTTCGGGGCAACGCTGCCTTCTTCACAGGCTACTTCCCTCCCTTCTTCACAGGCTACTTCCCTCCCTTAAAGGGAAGGGACAATGTTGCGTTGAATGAATCCTCAGGCTGTGTCTGTTGGGCCACAGCATCTGCGCTACGTGCATAGCAGCCCCAAGCACTCAGTGCAGGGCTGAGCAATCGCGGGGGCATTCCGGATTCCGGAGATGAGGGGATTGACTTATGAGGGTAGGTTGAGCATGTTGGGCCTATACACATTGGAGTTTAGAAGAATGAGAGGTGATCTTATTGAAACTTATAAGATAATGAGGGGGCTCGACAAGGTGGATGTAGAGAGGATATTTCCACTCATAAGGGGAACTAAAACTAGGGGACATAGTCTTAAAATAAGGGGCCGTCCATTTAAAACTTAGATAAGGAGAAATTTCTTCTCTCAGGAGGGTTGTAAATCTGTGGAATTCTCAGCCCCAAAGAGCTGTGGAGGCTGGGTCATTGAATATATTTAAGGCAGAGATAGACAGATTTTTGAACGATAAGGGAGTAAAGGGTTATGGGGAGCGGGCAGGGAAGTGGAGCCGAGTCCATGATCAGATCAGCCATGATCTTATTGAATGGCGGAGAAGGCTCGAGGGGCCAAATGGCCTGCTCCTGCTCCTATTTCTTATGTCTTATGCTCTAAAAGAAATCAGGAGGCACCAGAATGGAGATATAAATATGTTTTTCCCAACCTGAGCACCGCCTTTAAATATCGCTCCCAAGCGGCCAGCCGAGGTGACAACGCCTCTTGCAGCTGCCGCTGTTGATACCCGCCGATGCTGCAGGTGGCGGAAGTGAGTATCACATCCGGGGTGCTGCGCACCGGATGATGTCACAATCTACGGGCTGCAAGAGAACGAGACGGGAAGTGCTAGTGCCAGCGCAAAACCACCAGGGGAGTTCGCGAGTGTTGGTGATTTCGCACCCGGTCCGTAACCCCTTATCGCCCAGTTACTGACCCCTGCGGGTGCTAACGGGAGGGGCAAACCAGGCCAATTTTTCCCCCTTGGGCTTCTAAGGCTTGAAAAACGACATGCAAGAGGTATCTTATAGAAGTATAGTTAATGGCATAGTCAACTGAAATTTTCATGTCTGGGATCGACACATTTTTATTAGGCAAGATTATCAAAGATAATAAAAACAGAAAATGATGGAATGCTGCTTGACCTATTCAGCAGGTCAGGCAGCATCTGTGGAGAGAGAAACAGAGTTAACGTTGCAGGTCGATGACCCTTTGTCAGAACTGGAAAAAGTTAAGCAAGTGTAGGGGCAGGGAAAGGGGGAGGGGAGGAAAGAACAAAAGGGAAGGTCTGTGATGGGGTGGAAGGCAGGAGCGATTAAGAGATAAAAGGGATGATGTTGCAAGGCAAAAGGAAATGGTAATGGGGCAAATTAACAAAAGAGGAGTGTAGATAGGGTGTAAATGGAAATGGCAGAATCATCAACGGCTGGCATGAAAGAGAGAAAAAGAGGGGGAAAAAATTGGGGCAGGGGTTACGGTCTGAAATTGTTGAACTCGATGTTGTGTCCAGAAGGCTGTAAAGTGCCTAAACAAAAGATGATGTGCTGTTCCTCGAGCTGACATTGAGTTTCTTCGGAACAGTGTAGGAGGCCGAGGACGGAGAGGTCAGAGTGGGAGTGGAGCAGAGAATCAAAGTGACAGGCGACCGGAAGCTCGGGGTCACACTTACGGACTGAATGGAAGTATTCTGCAAAGCGGTCACCCAATGTGCATTTGGTCTTCCCAATGTGGAAACGACCACATCGTGAGCAGCGAATACAGTACACTAAATTGAAAGTACAAGTAAATTGTTGTTTCACCTGGAAGGAGTGTTTGGGGCACTGGACAGTCCGAAGGGAGGAGGTAAAAAAGGGCAGATGTTGCATCTCCTGCGCTTGCACAGGAAGGTGTTGTTGGAAGGGGAGGGCATGATTGAGGAGTGGACCAGGGTGTTGTGGAGGGAGCGGTCCCTTCGGAATGCCGGGAGGGGAGGGGAAGATATGTTTGGTGGTGGGATCATGCTGGAGGTGACAGAAATGGCGGAGGATGATTGTTGAATGTGGAGGCTGGTGGGGTGAAAGATGAGGAACACCACCTCATCTTTTGTTCAGGCACTTTACAGTCTTCTGGACTCAACATCAAGTTCAACAATTTCAAGGGGAAGGGGTGAGAGCAGAAGTCGAGGGCCATGTCAACCACGGTAGAGGGAAATCCTCGGTTGAGGGAAAAGGAAGACATATCGGAAGTACTAGTATGGAAGGTGGCATCGTCAGAACAGATGCAACGGAGAAACTAGGAGAATGGAATGGAGTCCTTACAGGAAGAGGGGTGGGAGGAAGTTAGTCCAGGTAGCTGGGGGAGTCAGTGGGCTAATAGTGAATATTTGTCAATAGCCTATCTGCAGAAATAGAGATAGAGAAGTTGAGGAAGGGAAGAGTCAGAAATGGACGATGTGAAGGTGAGGGAAGGGTAGAAATTGGAAGCAAAGTGAATCAAATTTTCTAGTTCAGGGCGAGAGCGGGAAACAGCACCGATACAGTCATCAATGTACTGGAAAAAGAGGTGAGGGAGGGGACCAGAGTAGGACTGGAACAAAGAATCTTCCACATATCCAACTAAAAGGCAGGCATAGCTAGAACACACACAGGTTCCCATAGAAACACCTTTAATTTGGAGGACATGAGTGGAGTCAAAGGAGAGGTTATTCAATGTGAGAACAAGTTCAGCCAGGTGGAGGAGGGCGGTGGTGGATGGGGACTGGTTGGGCCTCTGTTCAAGGAACAAGCGGAGCGCCCTCAGGCCCAGCGGCAGCGAGAGGCGTACCTGTGCAGCTGCAGCGGGGAGAGAAGGCAAAAAAGAAGTAGAAAGAAATCAAAAGGTGACGTCACAGCCAAGGGGGTAAGTGATTGGCTGGTGATTGGTGAGTAGTTTTTCTTTTTTCTCTTCTATAACAGTGAGTAAACGTTAACATTGTTGTTGCCAATTTAAGTGTATCTAAGGGTTAAGTCATAGCAGGAGAGCTCGGTCGGGTGTTATGCTCCTCCTGTACCATGTGGGAACTCAGGGACGACTCCAGTGTCCCTGACGACTATGTGTGCAGGAAGTGTATCCACCTCCAGCTCCTGACGGTCCGCGTTGCGGAGTTGGAGTCAAGGGTGGATTCACTCTGGAGCATCCACGATGCTGAGAATGACGTGAGTATCACGTGTAGCGAGTTGGTCGTACCGCAGGGAAAGGGTCCACAGCCAGATAGGGAATGGAAGACCAACAGGAAGAGCAGTGCAAGGAAGGTAGTGCAGGACTCCCCTGTGGTCATCCCCCTGCAAAACAGATACACTGCTTTGGGTACTGTTGAAGGGGATGACTCATCAGGGGAGGGCAGCAGCAGCCAAGTTCATGGCACCGTGGCTGGCTCTGTTGCACAGGAGGGCAGGAAAAAGAGTGGGAGAGCGATAGTGATAGGGGATTCAATTGTAAGGGGAATAGATAGGCGTTTCTGCAGCCGCAACCGAGACTCCAGGATGGTATGTTGCCTCCCTGGTGCAAGGATCAAGGATGTCTCGGAGCGGGTGCAGGACATTCTAAAAAGGGAGGGAGATCAGCCAGTTGTCGTGGTGCACATTGGTACCAACGACATAGGTAAAAAAAGGGATGAGGTCCTATGAAACAAATTTAAGGAGCTAGGAGCTAAATTAAAAAGTAGGACCTCAAAAGTAGTAATTTCGGGATTGCTACCAGTGCCACGTGCTAGTCAGAGTAGGAATCGCAGGATAGCGCAGATGAATACGTGGCTTGAGCAGTGGTGCAGCAGGGAGGGATTCAAATTCCTGGGACATTGGAACCGGTTCTGGGGGAGGTGGGACCAGTACAAACCGGACGGTCTGCACCTGGGCAGGACCAGAACCAATGTCCTAGGGGAAGTGTTTGCTAGTGCTGTTGGGGAGGAGTTAAACTAATATGGCAGGGAGATGGGAACCAATGCAGGGAGACAGAGGGAAACAAAAAGGAAGCAAAAGCAAAAGACAGAAAGGAGATGAGGAAAAGTGGAGGGCAGAGAAACCCAAGGCAAAGAACAAAAAGGGCCATTGTACAGCAAAATTCTAAAAGGACAAAGGGTGTTAAAAAAACAAGCCTGAAGGCTTTGTGTCTTAATGCAAGGAGTATCCGCAATAAGGTGGATGAATTAACTGTGCAAATAGATGTTAACAAATATGATGTGATTGGGATTACGGAGACGTGGCTCCAGGATGATCAGGGATAGGAACTCAACATCCAGGGGTATTCAACATTCAGGAAAGATAGAATAAAAGGAAAAGGAGGTGGGGTAGCATTGCTGGTTAAGGAGGAAATTAAGACAATAGTTCGGAAGGACATTAGCTTGGATGATGTGGAATCTATATGGGTAGAGCTGCAGAATACCAAAGGGCAAAAAACGTTAGTGGGAGTTGTGTACAGACCTCCAAACAGTCGTAGTGATGTTGGGGAGGGCATCAAACATGAAATTAGGGGTGCGTGCAATAAAGGTGCAGCAGTTATAATGGGTGACTTTAATATGCACATAGATTGGGTTAACCAAACTGGAAGCAATACGGTGGAGGAGGATTTCCTGGAGTGCATAAGGGATGGTTTTTTTAGACCAATATGTCGAGGAACCAACTAGGGGGGAGGCCATCTTAGACTGGGTGTTGTGTAATGAGAGAGGATTAATTAGCAATCTCGTTGTGCGAGGCCCCTTGGGGAAGAGTGACCATAATATGGTGGCATTCTGCATTAGGATGGAGAATGAAACAGTTAATTCAGAGACCATGGTCCAGAACTTAAAGAAGGGTAACTTTGAAGGTATGAGGCGTGAATTGGCTAGGATAGATTGGCGAATGATACTTAAGGGGTTGACTGTGGATGGGCAATGGCAGATATTTAGAGACCGCATGGATGAACTACAACAATTGTACATTCCTGTCTGGCGTAAAAATAAAAAAGGAAAGGTGGCTCAACCGTGGTTATCAAGGGAAATCAGGGATAGTATTAAAGCCAAGGAAGTGGCATACAAATTGGCCAGAAATAGCAGCAAACCCAGGGACTGGGAGAAATTTAGAACTCAGCAGAGGAGGACAAAGGGTTTAATTAGGGCAGGGAAAATGGAGTACGAGAAGAAGCTTGAAGGGAACATTAAGACGGATTGCAAAAGTTTCTATAGATCTGTAAAGAGAAAAAGGTTAGTAAAGACAAACGTAGGTCCCCTGCAGTCAGAATCAGGGGAAGTCATAACGGGGAACAAAGAAATGGCGGACCAATTGAACAAGTACTTTGGTTCGGTATTCACTAAGGAGGACACAAACAACCTTCCGGATATAAAAGGGGTCGGAGGGTCTAGTAAGGAGGAGGAACTGAGGGAAATCCTTATTAGTCGGGAAATTGTGTTGGGGAAATTGATGGGATTGAAGGCCGATAAATCCCCAGGGCCTGATGGACTGCATCCCAGATTACTTAAGGAGGTGGCCTTGGAAATAGTGGATGCATTGACAGTCATTTTCCAACATTCCATTGACTCTGGATCAGTTCCTATCGAGTGGAGGGTAGCCAATGTAACCCCACTTTTTAAAAAAGGAGGGCGAGAGATAACAGGGAATTATAGACCGGTCAGCCTGACATCGGTAGTGGGTAAAATGATGGAATCAATTATTAAGGATGTCATAGCAGTGCATTTGGAAAGAGGTGACTTGATAGGTCCAAGTCAGCATGGATTTGTGAAAGGGAAATCATGCTTGACAAATCTTCTGGAATTTTTTGAGGATGTTTCCAGTAAAGTGGACAAGGGAGAATCAGTTGATGTGGTATATTTGGACTTTCAGAAGGCTTTCGACAAGGTCCCACACAAGAGATTAATGTGCAAAGTTAAAGCACAAGGGATTGGGGGTAGTGTGCTGACATGGATTGAGAACTGGTTGTCAGACAGGAAGCAAAGAGTAGGAGTAAATGGGGACTTTTCAGAATGGCAGGCAGTGACTAGTGGGGTACCGCAAGGTTCTGTGCTGGGGCCCTAGCTGTTTACACTGTACATTAATGATTTAGACGAGGGGATTAAATGTAGTATCTCCAAATTTGCAGATGACACTAAGTTGGGTGGCAGTGTGAGCTGCGAGGAGGATGCTATGAGGCTGCAGAGCGACTTGGATAGGTTCGGTGAGTGGGCAAATGCATGGCAGATGAAGTATAATGTGGATAAATGTGAGGTTATCCACTTTGGTGGTAAAAACAGAGAGACAGACTATTATCTGAATGGTGACAGATTAGGAAAAGGGGAGGTGCAAAGAGACCTGGGTGTCATGGTACATCAGTCGTTGAAGGTTAGCATGCAGGTACAGCAGGTGGTTAAGAAAGCAAATGGCATGTTGGCCTTCATAGCAAGGGGATTTGAGTACAGGGGCAGGGAGGTGTTGCTACAGTTGTACAGGGCCTTGGTGAGGCCACACCTGGAGTATTGTGTACAGTTTTGGTCTCCTAACCTGAGGAAGGACATTCTTGCTATTGAGGGAGTGCAGCGAAGGTTCACCAGACTGATTCCCAGGATGGCGGGACTGACCTATCAAGAAAGACTGGATCAACTGGGCTTGTATTCACTGGAGTTCAGAAGAATGAGAGGGGACCTCATAGAAACGTTTAAAATTCTGACGGGGTTAGACAGGTTAGATGCAGGAAGAATGTTCCCAATGTTGGGGAAGTCCAGAACCAGGGGTCACAGGATAAGGGGTAAGCCATTTAGGACCGAGATGAGGAGGAATTTCTTCACCCAGAGAGTGGTGAACCTGTGGAATTCTCTACCACAGAAAGTTGTTGAGGCCAATTCACTAAATATATTCAAAAAGGAGTTAGATGAAGTCCTTACTACGAGGGGGATCAAGGGGTATGGCGAGAAAGCAGGAATGGGGTACTGAAGTTGCATGTTCAGCCATGAACTCATTTTTTGAATGGCGGTGCAGGCTAGAAGGGCCGAATGGCCTACTCCTGCACCTGTTTTCTATGTTTCTATGTCCTGGTGGGGAATGGAAGTGTAGAGGGATTGGACATCAAGTGAAAAGGAGACAGTTGGTGCCAGGAAATTGGAAATTAAAGTGGTGGAGAGCATTGGAAGAGTCGTGGATGTAGGTGGGAACAGACTGGACAAGGGGAGAAAAAAAGTGTGTCGAGATAGGAATAAATCAGTTCCGTGGGGCAGGAACAGGCTGAAAAGATCATCAAAGGATATGGATCAAGGGCTCATAAATGGATTTCAGATACAGATCAGCCATGATCTAATTGAATGGTGGAATGGCTGAATGGCCTACTCCTATACTTATGCACAATACCTTGGATTACTATTTTCACCCGACATAAATGAGTAGTGACTACTCCGCCGCAGCTCTAAATCTAGCATATTCCCTGATGTAGAATTCTATTGTAACCGAGACACAGTTTTTGCAATTTTTCTTCTACATTCCAGTTTTCTTTGCTATGATAAAGTTCTAAATAGAACATGTTTAAAAATACACCAAGTTCCTAGATTTCTATGTAGCATATTATCATGTTGTCTACCCATTTTGATTCTCTTACCCCCACCCTCCGCACCCCAGTATCTTCTCACAGTGGTATAACAGATCTCAACTGGATGAAAAAATAAGCTGTTGAAAGTCTCTCAACATGAATGAATGAATGATTGCTATTAAGTAGAAAAAACACTTTGAAACCGTTTAGTATTAATGTACAAATTGTTTGTTTTTTTCATTACTGCTTGTAATTACATAAATGAGATGCATTCTTTGCACTTAGTACACATCCAGTAATACTGATTATCTCTCATCCTCTCCCCCTCCCGAAAAATCCCATGTCGATGCTAGTGTGTGGAATCAAGACTGAAACACTGACTTTCAGTAGTTTTTCCTAAAAAATGCACTCCACCTACTGGCAAAATAAAGTTCCCATAAGGATTTTGGGATAAACACAAAAAAGTGCTGGAAATAGGACAGGTCTGCTAGCACCTGCAAAGACAAATGACAGAGTAATGTTCCTGAAGACGGGTCCACATCCAAAATATTAACCTGTCATTTCTTTTTACAAGGCCTCTTCTGTTCATTGCGCATATCAATAAATTTAATATAGTCCTCGAGGATGCAATATAGAAATTTGTAAATTATACCAAACTAACAGGTATCGTTCATTCATGAGAAGATGAAGAAGCTGCAAGGAGTACTAATATAGGGGAAATGGGCTAAAAAGTAGAACATTGAAATCAATGCCATTAATTATGTGGTGGTACACCATGGTAAAAAAGTAACATTAGTACCTGTAATTATACTCTGAATGGAAGTAGGCTTGGTGTTGTGGACGAGTGGAAGGATTTGGGAATACATGTTCACAGTACATTAAAGGCAGTACCTTAGGTTGATAAGGCAGGAATGAAATTCTAGCATTTCTCACAAGGGGTAAAGACAAGAGGTAACGATGAGCCTATATAAAATCTTAATAAGACCTCAGAATACTGTGTGCAGTATTGAGCTTCACACTATAGGAAGGATATTGAGGCTTGAAAGAGAGCACAACGCAGATTCTCCAGAATTCTGCCCGATATGAGAACATACAAATACAAAGAGCTGAAAAAATTGGCCTCTTTTTGTCAGAACAATGTAGATTTTAGGGTGATACAATAGAAGTGCTTAAAACAAAGGCTGGGACAGAGTAGATACGTGTAGACTGTTTCCAGTACTTTATGGGGTCTCTTCCAGGTGAGTGGATGAGGCAGAAAGTATATCAACATTCAAATTAGATTGGAGAGGTGGATGAAGGAAAAGACGATTTTGCTTGAATGAAGGGTCAACAATGACATGGAGTGGTTGGACCAAAATGCCCGATTCCATGTTGTATTTCTATAGATGTTGGAAGACCTGCTGTGTATTTCCAGGATTTTCTGTTGTCAGATTTCAAAGAATTACATTGAATCGGCAGCACAGACACAGGCCATTTGGTCCAACTGGTCTATGACTGTTTATACTTCACATGAGCCTTCTCCCATTCTAATGAGCTCTTCCTACTCTGCCCTCTTACCCCTCTATTCCTTTCTCCCTTTCCTTTATTTTCCAGAATTTTGACACGGTCCTCTCAGGTTACTGTATCATCCATTCTGTGTACATGGTACACAGATGTACAAATCTTGATTGAGCACACGGAGAACTACTATAGGGATTTTGCAAGAGAAGAGGAAACAGGTAATGTGTAATACTGGATCTTAGCTTATGCTTTGCTGGACACAGTATTATTTTCAGCAGTTACACTAAATGTGTTGTCTTTTTGCTTTGCTTCGACATCCAGTGCTGGATGAGCAGAAATTTTCATTAATTGAACACTGGGAAGACCGAAGTCATTGTTTTCGGTCCCTGCCACAAACTCCGTGCCCTAGCCATTGATTCCATCCCTCTCCCGAGCTTCTGGCTGAGACTGAACCACGCTGTTCATAACCTTGGTGTCATATTTGACCTTGAAATGAGCTTTTGACCACATATCTACAGCATAATTAACACCGCCTATTTCTACCTCCATCACATCGCCGGTCTCAGCCCTTGCCTCAACTCATCTGCTGCAGAAGTCCTCATTCATGCCTTTGTTACCTCTAGACTTGACTATTCCAACGCACTCCTGTCTGGCTATCCCACATTCTACCCCACGTAAACTTGTGGTGATCCAAAACTCGGCTGCCTCTGTCCTAATTCACACCAAGTCCCGCTCACCCAACACCCTTGTGCTCGTTGACCTACATTGGTTCCGGTTAAGTAATGCCTCAATTTCAACATACTCATCCTTGTTTTTAAATCCTTCCATGGCCATGCCCCTGCCCCTCTTTATCTCTATAATCTCCTTTAACTATTCCACCACCCCCCTCCCCCTCCAAGAGATGTCTGCATTCCTCTAATTCTGCCCTTTTGAGCATCCCTGATTATAATCGCTCAATCATTGGTGGCTGTGCCTTCTGTTGCCTAGGCCCTAAGCTGTGGAATGTCCTGCCTAAACCACTCCGGCTTTCCACCTCTCTTTCCTCCTTCAAGACGCTCCTTAAAACCTACCTCTTTGACCAAGCTTTCGGTCACCTGCCCTAATTTCTCCTTATATGGCTTGATGTCAAATGTTTTATCTCATAATACTCCTGTGAAGCGTCTTAAAGGCGCTATATAAATACAAGTTGTTGTTGTAGTTATTATTTAGCTGGATGCAAATTATATAGTTTGAAATTCATCCATACTAGTAAATAACAAACATTTATTACTTTTACCTGTATCAGCATTTTGCGAAGAAAAGGCATCACAAATGCAGGATTCATGCTGCTCAGTCTACCGATGGTGCAGATGGAAAGCTCTCGAATTTCAAACACTTCATCATTCAGTGCCACAAATAGTGCTTGCAGGTTCTCTGCCTGGGCTAAATGGGCATCAAATCGCTCATCCAATGAGGCCAACACACAGTAACGAATATCAGGATCTGAATAAATGAGATGGACAGGCTGATTTTTCACCTTCGATTTTAAATTTAAAAATACACACCAGAGGTTTGAACTGCTGATCCAAAACTAGCAGGTATTTTAACATTTGCTAATCTGTTATGAATAGAAACCATTATAAGTGCAGTTTCACATTTTAAAAAAGGTGCACCTTTTAAAAATAGAATACTGCAGAAGCAAAGTTATGGAAAACAGTTTCTCTTATTGTTATTTTATCCTTAAAATGTAACACTTTGCTGCACATTTACAGAAAATGGTTCTCTCATGCGATTTTGGCTTCCTTATAAAATCAGGTTGTGTCTGACAGCAGACCTCAAAAGTTATAGGAGACAGTAAACAATATTGAACAGGCAAGGCCACAACACTATTTCAAGTTAAAATTGTGCTGGTACAATACGGCAGCGTAGGTTCAAACTGGTAAAAGACAAAATTCGGTAGGGTGCTTCCTCATACAAAGGGCCCAAGTTTCCACAAGAAAAAAAACGGGCGCCCCTCCGAGCTGGGCGCCTGTTTTTCGCGCCTAAAACGGCGCCTAAAAAAATCCTCGGTAGTCTGCACCTACTTACAGGTCCTCTGGCCCTTGGCGCAGTCAGCACAAGCTGTGTGGGGGGGGCGGAGCCAGATCCCGGCACTGAAAACAGTGCCGGGACCTCTGCAAATGCGCGCTACAGTCGGCACGCAAGTGCAGTAGCTCCAGACGCCGAACTGTGTGGGAGGGGCCCGAAGCACGCAGCCCCTAGCCCTGGCCCAATGGCCTCACTGGGGCTCCTCCCACGGCCAGCTCCTGCTCCCCGCCTGACCAGACCCGACACTCGCTCCCCCCCCCCGCCCAGACCCGACCCCCGCTCCCCCCCGCCCCGACGACCCGCTCCCCCCCCGACATCCGCTCCCCCCCCACCCCGACACCCGCTCCCCCCCCCGCCGCCCCGACCCGACACCCGCTCCCGCAAACCCCGACTGACCCGACCCGCGCTCCTGTTCCCCGATCCGACGCCCCCCCCCTCTCTCTCTCTCTCTCTCCCTCCCTCTCTCTCTCTCTCTCTCTCCCCCTCCTCTCTCCCCCTCCCTCCCTCTCTCTCTCTCTCCCTCCCCTCTCTCTCTCTCTCCCCCTCCCTCCCCTCTCTCTCTCCCCCTCCCTCCCCTCTCTCTCTCCCCCTCCCTCCCCTCTCTCTCTCCCCCTCCCTCTCTCTCTCCCCCTCCCTCCCCTCTCTCTCTCTCCCCTCCCTCCCTCCCCTCTCTCTCCCCCTCTCCCTCTCTCCCCCCCTCTCTCTCTCTCTCTCCCCCCCTCTTTCTCTCTCCCCCTCCCTCCCTCCCTCTCTCTCCCCCTCCCTCCCTCCCCTCCCCCCCTCCCTCTCTCTCCCCCTCCCTCCCTCCCCCTCCCCCTCTCTCTCTCTCTCTCTCTCTCCCCCTCCCTCCTCTCTCTCTCTCCCCCTCCCTCCCCTCTCTCTCCCCCTCCCTCCCTCCCCTCTCTCCCCTCCCTCTCCTCTCTCCCCCTCCCTCCCCTCCCTCCCTCCCCCCTCCCTCCCTCCCCTCTCTCTCCCCCTCCCTCCTCTCTCTCTCTCCCTCTCTCCCCCTCCCTCCCTCCCCTCTCTCCCCCTCCCTCCCTCCCCTCTCTCTCCCCCTCCCTCCCCTCTCTCCCCCTCCCTCTCCCCTCTCCCCTCCCTCTCCCTCTCTCCCCCTCCCTCTCCCTCTCTCTCCCCCTCCCTCTCTCTCTCTCTCTCTCTCTCTCTCTCCCCCCTCCCTCCTCTCTCTCTCTCCCCCTCCCTCCTCTCTCTCTCTCCCCCTCCCTCTCTCCCCTCTCTCCCCCCCTCCCTCCCCTCTCTCCCCCTCCCTCTCCTCTCTCCCCCTCCCTCCCTCCCCCTCCCTCCCTCCCCCTCCCTCCCTCCCCCTCTCTCTCTCTCTCCCCCTCCCTCCTCTCTCTCTCTCCCCCTCCCTCCCTCCCCTCTCTCTCCCCCTCCCTCCCCTCTCTCTCTCCCCCCCTCCCTCCCCTCTCTCTCTCCCCCTCCCTCCCCTCTCTCTCTCCCCCTCCCTCCCCTCTCATCCCTCCCTCCCCTCTCTCTCTCTCCCCCTCCCTCCCCTCTCTCTCTCTCCCCCTCCCTCCCCTCTCTCTCTCTCCCCCTCCCTCCCCTCTCTCTCTCTCCCCCTCCCTCCCCTCTCTCTCTCCCCCTCCCCCTCCCTCCCCTCTCTCTCTCTCTCTCTCCCCCTCCCTCCCTCCCTCTCTCTCAGCGGCACGAACGGCTGCAGAATTCTCCCTGGCTGAAGCACTTTCACACAGGTAGGAAGATGTTTTATTTAATCTTTTCGTGGCTTATAAATGTTTATTCAGGTTGGATTTATTTGTATAATATTTGTAGAAGTATAAATAAGGATT
>NW_027254562.1:0-22751 GCF_044704955.1 Pristiophorus japonicus | reverse complement strand
CCCTCCCCTCTCTCCCCCTCCTCTCCCTCTCCCCCTCCCTCTCCCTCTCTCCCTCCCTCCCCTCTCTCTCCCCCTCCCTCTCCTCTCTCTCTCTCTCTCTCTCTCCCCCCTCCCTCCTCTCTCTCTCTCCCCTCCCTCCTCTCTCTCTCCCCCCTCCCTCTCTCCCTCTCTCCCCCCTCCCTCCCCTCTCTCCCCCTCCCTCTCCTCTCTCCCCCTCCCTCCCTCCCCCTCCCTCCCTCCCCCTCCCTCCCTCCCCTCTCTCCTCTCTCCCTCTCTCTCTCCCCCTCCCTCCCCTCCCTCCTCTCTCTCTCTCCCCTCCCTCCCTCTCTCTCTCCCCCCTCCCTCCCCTCTCTCTCTCCCCCCTCCCTCCCCCTCTCTCTCTCCCCCTCCCTCCCCTCTCATCCCTCCCCTCCCTCTCTCTCTCTCCCCCTCCCTCCCCTCTCTCTCTCTCCCCCTCCCTCCCCTCTCTCTCTCCCCCTCCCCTCCCTCCCCTCTCTCTCTCTCCCTCCCCTCTCTATCTCCTCCCCCTCCCTCCCCTCTCTCTCTCTCTCTCTCTCCCCTCCCTCCCTCCCTCTCTCTCAGCGGCACGAACGGCTGCAGAATTCTCCCTGGCTGAAGCACTTTCACACAGGTAGGAAGATGTTTTATTTAATCTTTTCGTGGCTTATAAATGTTTATTCAGGTTGGATTTATTTGTATAATATTTGTAGAAGTATAAATAAGGATTTATTGTCGATTTAATGAGTTCCCTTCCCCCCCTCTCCCCCCACCCCGTTCTGGACGCCTAATTTGTAACCTGCGCCTGATTTTTTAATGTGTAGAACAGGTTTTTTCAGTTCTACAAAAATCTTCACTGGCTCCATTCTACTTTAGTTTGGAGTACATTTTCACTGTGGAAACTTTCAAATCAGGCGTCAGTGGCCAGACACGCCCCCTTTTGAAGAAAAAATTCTGTTCTAAACTAGAACTGCAGAAAAAAAAATGTGGAGAATTGCGCTTTCTAAAATAGTCTGTTATCCACCAGTTGCTCCTAAAAATCAGGCGCTAATCATGTGGAAACTTGGGCCCAAAAAGTGGAATGAAATTCCAAGTAGAGTAGTGCAGGCATTTAAGAAACAGTTGAAAGCCGAGATGGGGAAAAACTGCAGGTTTTCCTGGATGCATGAGCTAGCTTTGAGCCAAATTGGTCTTCCTCATTCATATCTATCTTGTGATTATAATCAAAACAAACCGCAGAACCATCACTACAAAATTATTCAGAAATTCAAGCAAGGACTAAGTTTATCAGAATTAAAATCTTGCCTCAAATTTTACCAGCTGAAGTGTGAGTTCAACAATATTTTATTGACCGAACCACGTGGTGTTACACAATTGAATAAAAATTTACCCACGTTTTTTTTTTTAATTACCTGGATCTGTAATTCCTACAACAAGGAGTTTACTAAGCACATCTGCCACCACCTGAACAGCTGTCTGGCTGACAACATGGCCATGTCCACTGATGAGATGGACTGATGGGGTTAACAGTCGTGAACAAGTTCGAGCTGCTTCCATTCGAATCTCTTTGTGCTCACTGTTGAGGAAATGGTCTGCACAGTGCCTGACAAACTGGGTGAGTGAGTGACCTGCATCAACACAAAACAAAAACGATTCCGCATTTAACAACATAAATTGTGTGTTAAATATATGGAAGCACTGCCTTTTGCTGCATAAAATAAAAACCTGAAAAACAATATGGAGATCATAAGATATATAGATAATCAACTTTAAAAATTGTTCTGAAAGTAATCTGGTACAATATTGATTGAGGAGCTTATTATTTACTCCTGTTTCAAGAGTTCACATTCCAAGAATAATAAACCTTCAGATCAACCTGCCTCACGTGGTTACTTTGCTGGAATCAGTGAGACTCCTATTCAGAAGCCAGAGATCAGACCCACAGATATAAACTGAAACTTGAACTGTATTCTTATGAAGACCAAAACAAAAATTTGGCAGAAACAAGAATTGTCCCCATGCGTAGTCGGACAAGAAAGAATGTCGAGCCAGAGGAGACATTAGATGGGGTGATCAAAAATTGATCAGAGAATCTAAATTGAAAGGACACATGCCCTTTTACCTCCTGCCTTCCCACCGCCCAGAGCCCCAAACACTACTTTCAGATGAAACAACAATTTACTTGTACTTCTTTCAATGTAGTATGCTGTATACGATGCAGTCTCCTCTACATTGGGGAGACCCAATGCAGATTGGGTGATCACTTTGCGGAACACCTCTGTTCAGTCCACAAGCGTGACCCTGAGCTTCCAGTCGCTTGTCATTTTCATTCTCCGCCTCGCTCCCACTCTGACCTCTCCGTCTTTGTCCTCATCCTCCTACACTGTTCTAATTAAGCTCAACGGAAGCTCAAGGAACAGCACCTCATCTTTTGATCAGGCACTTTACAGCCTTCCGGACTCAACATTGAGCTCAATAATTTCAGATCATAACCACTGCTCCCATTTCTTCGGATAGCCGCTGTTGGTAATGATTCGTCTGTTGCCATTTAAAGCTCCTGTAGACTCATCTTTTGTTTCTTTCCTTGTGCCATGACCACCCTCTTTTGCCTTGTATCATCATCCCTTTTCTCATTTAAATCACTCTTGTCTTCATTGCAGGGCTTCCCTTTTGTTCTTTCCTTTACCAGCCTCTGCTCCCACCCTTTCCCTGTACTTGCTTAAAACCTGTTACATCTCTAACTTTTTACAAGTTCTGATGAAAGGTCATCAGCGTGAGGCTTTAAATCGGATTCCTTCTCCACAGATATTGTCTTCCCAGAGTATTTCCAGCATTTTCTGTTCTTACTATTTTAAAATGCAGTCTGATTAATATCTGCATACCCTGTTCTAATTATTCCTCGACCTCTAACCCAACTTCAGCCAAAGATTACATACAGCATATCTTACCTTCAAATTCAAAGTTGCCTAAGGTGCGGAGTGCAAGAGTTATGCATCCAACGTCACTTGCTTCGGGAATGTTAGTCAAGCTGGGGGAGGCAAGCTGATGGGCAAGACTTTTGGGCATGCCAGGATGTCGAAGAGGTTTATGCATCAGCACCAGCGACAGCATCTTCAGCAAGCCATCCTGGATATCCTTCTTCAGTTGTGGTATTTGTCGACTTAGATCATGCAGTACAGCTGTCAGAGCAGGGCTTTAAAACAGAAACAGGCTGGTAACTAGCACCATCATTGCGCGTGAATAAACCAATACTTCCAAAGACCAGCAGGGCTTTAGCCAGCAGTCAATTTATATATGACAATATATCCACTATCTGAATCTTTGAGTATTGGGCTCGTTTCCTTCCTTTAAAATGATTATAATAACTTTTATTTATATAGCGCCTTTAACGTAGTAAAACGTCTCAAAGCGCTTCACAAAAGCATTACAAGACAAAACAGATAAATTTGACACCGAGCCACAAAAGAAGAAATTAAGGCTGATGACCAAAAGCCTGTTTAAAGAGGTAGGTTTTAAGGAGCGTCTTAAAAGGAGGAAAGAGATAGCGAGGCGGAGAGGTTTAGGGAGGGAGTTCCAGAGCTTAGGGCCCAAACAGCTGTAGGCACGGCCACCGATGGTTGAGCGATTATAATGAGGGATGTGCAAAAGGCCAGAATTTGAGGAGCGCAGAGTTACCCGCCTGAAGTGTGGCAAATATAATCATTGGATTGGCTACCCGGATTCAAACTACCCTAAAGATCCACTGCACATTTTTAACCTCAGAGAATTTGC
The DNA here is from genome assembly GCF_044704955.1 of Pristiophorus japonicus. Taxonomy (NCBI): domain Eukaryota; kingdom Metazoa; phylum Chordata; class Chondrichthyes; family Pristiophoridae; genus Pristiophorus; species Pristiophorus japonicus. The sequence goes on along the minus strand of NW_027254562.1, from coordinate 18,983 downwards.
TGTCCGTCTGGCCCTTACGGCTAAGGGGATCAAGGAGTATGGAGAGAAAGCAGGAAAGGAGTACTGAGGGAATGATCAGCCATGATCTTATTGAATAGTGGTGCAGGCTCGAAGGGGGCCGAATGGCCTACTCCTGCACTTATTTTCTATGTTTCTAAACACAAAGCATTGCATTATCTCAAGGACATTAAACAGGTTTGTTTAGGATCTGCAACGACCCCAAATGTAAATTTCTAGTCTAAGTGGGGAAAGCAAATTCACAGACAATAGTGGCAATACAAACAGTATTCGCTTTGTACAAAAAGCAGTCACACACAAGCTTACATCTTTACCAACATAAAATCTGCTTGTTTGACTAGGAATTTTACCAATTTTATCAATTTCTTGTTTGAGTAGCTAATAATCTACCAATTTTACATCAGCTCAAATTTGCTGGACAGGATCCAATGCGAGCATCCACCAAAATAAGCAATTCCAATATAAATGAAGCACTACCTGAGTCCCACAGCAAGCATCTGCTCCAGTAATTCTTTAACATCCTGCTGTATAACAGGTCCTATGGCTCGTGCTATCATACAGATACAAGTAAATACCGTTGCATCCACTTGTACAGCTTTTTGCCTCCTAGGAAACATGAACACATAGGAAATTAGATGTTATTTTATAACCACAGTCTTTTAAACCAAATTAGATAGAAACAATTAAATCATTGAGAAGCGATGCACAGAAATGGTCAGTCATGGGTCAAAGTCCAGACCTCAAGGTTTCAACAGGCTTTGATACATTCATTTTTGAGGAACATATTTTCACTTTCTATTTACTCTATTTTTTTTTAAAAAGCCGACACTTAACTAAGATTAAAATTTCCTTTACCAGCCAAATATTAAAGGTTTCTATTGCTGAATCGATCATTGCATTGTTAAAGGAACTCATTCACAGATGGTTGCGCAACGTTAGAATTGTGACCAAATGTGGGCCTCAGACAGACTTGTCTAGGTCTCTCACTTTAATCCAGAGAGATGACAAATTTCTCAGTTATGTATTACAGGTTGAACCTTCCTTATCCGGAACCGTTGGGACCTGGCCTGGATAAGGGATTTTTCCGGACGACGGCTGGTCACGTTAAATTGGATGGTACAGGTACTGAGCAAGGGGATCGGGACTGGCTGGCTTGGGGCTGGAAGTGCGGCAGAGAGATCATTGGGGGGTGGGGGAGCTGTGGATCGCGGGGTCAGGCCAGCGATTGCGGGAGTCGGCAGTGAGAAAGGACTTAAATTTGTTCATGACGAGTTCTTTGCATGTGCTATGCGGTGGCTGGGAATGGTTCTGACTGAACGAGGGGTGGCTCCGGATAAAGGAGTTCTGGATAAGGGAGGTTCAACCTGTATATAGCTAATTAAAACGTTTAAGACAAGTTGAAACAACTACTTTGTCCTTTCATTACTTGTGTGCAAAATCCTTCGGTGGGAGGGCCCCTTTTAAAATCTCCAGGATCCTCGGCAGAAATGGATTAATTTCCACTCTTACTGCCACCACCAGTAGACCCAGTGCCTGGAATGCAGCAGCGCGTTCCTTTTCTTTCTTAAGACAGCCAAGTAGATGGTTCACGGAGTCAAACAGGTGCTGTTCTGTGTCAGAGAAGAATGCATGTGTGTCAACAATTAAAAGTCAAACAGCATTACATAGAAAAGGAAAGATTTCCACCTCACATAAAACAAAACTGTACCCTACAACTACAACGTCTTGTGTTTTTTTTTAAACAAATATTCCCCCTCCACCTTCAAGTTCCATCAGCCATTCCCCAGCCAAGGACAGGCAAGTGATCGACTCCTCCAGTCTCTTTCAATGCCACCAAGTTCAGCCACACAGAGATACATGAAACCTATTCAGATGAAACTGCTCTCCAACTTATTTCTCTCCCCCTTCCATTACACTTCCCCTACATAACAGAAAAGAACTGCTCACTGTTTGAGTAGCTATGGATATCTTGCATCCTAGCTGCTACACGTTCCCACTCAGTGACGCATATTCATAGAATCATACAGCACAGGAGGCGGCCATTTGGCCCATCGTGCCAGTGCTGGCTCTCTGAAAGAACTATCCAATTAGGCCCATCATAGGCAGTCCCTCGAAAATCGAGGAAGACTTGCTTCCACTCCAAAAATGAGTTCTTAGGCGACTGAACAATCCATTACGGGAATTACAATCTTTGTCACATGAGACAGACAATCATTGAAGGAAAGGGTGGTTGGGACTGGTTTGCCGCACGCTCCCTGCGCTTGGCTTCTGCATGCTCTTGGTGAAGAGACTCGAGGTGCTCAGCGCCCTCCCGGATGCACTTCCTCCACCTAGGACGGTCTTTGGCCAGGGACTCCCAGATGTCGGTGGGGATTTTGCACTTTATCAAGGAGGCTTGGAGGGTGTCCTTGAAACGTTTCCTCTGCCCACCTTGGGCCCGTCTGCCATGTAGGAGTTCCGAGTAAAGCACTTGCTTTGGGAGTCTTGTGTCAGGCATGCGAACAACGTGGCCCGCCCAGCAGAGCTGGTCAAGTGTGGTCAGTGCCTCGATGCTGGGGATGTTGGCCTGGTCAAGGACACTAACGTTGGTGTGTCTGTCCTCCCAGGGGATTTGCAGGATCATGTGGAGACATCGTTGGTGGTATTTCTCCAGCGATTTGTGGTGTCTGCTGTATATAGTCTACGATTGTGAGCTATACAGAAGGGCGGGTATCACTAGCCCTGTACACCATGAGCTTGGTGGCAGATTTGAGATCCTGATCTTCAAACACTCTTTTCCTCAAGCGGCCAAAGGCTGCGCTAGCGCACTGGAGGCGGTGTTGAATCTTGTCGGCGATGTCTGCCTTGCCGATTATAGGCTCCTGAGGTATGGAAGGTGGTACACGTTATCCAGGGCCGCGCCGTGGATCTTGATGACTGGGGGGGGGGGGGGGACAGGCTGGTAGAGGACCTTTGTCTTACGGATGTTTAGTGTCAGGCCCATGCTTTCGTACGCCTCAGTGAAGATGTTGACTATGACTTGGAGTTCAATCTCTGAATGTGCACAGAGGTTGGGACGGTCTTGAATCTGGCCTGGAGACGACGAAGGTTGAACAGGTTCCCACTGGTTCTGTAGTTTAGTTCCACTTCAGCGGGGAGCTTGTTGAGTGTGAGGTGGAGCATTGCAGCGAGGAAGATCGAGAAGAGAGTTGGTGCGATGACGCAGCCCTGCTTGACCCCTGTCTGGACGTGGATTGGGTCTATAATAGATCCGTTGGTCAGGATCATGGCTTGCATGTCGTCGTGGAGCAGCTGGAGGATGGTGACGCACTTTTGGGGGCAGCCGAAACGGAGGAGGACGCTCCATAGCCCCTCACAGTTGACAGTGTCAGAGGCCTTTGTAAGGTCAAAGGCAGCTATGTACAAGGGTTACTGTTGTTTCCTGTATTTTTCTTGCAGGTGTCGCGGTGTACAAATCATGTCCGTTGTACCCCGAAGAGGATGAAATCCGCACTGTGACTCCGGGAGGAGGTCCTCAGCCACAGGGAGAAGACAGTTGAGGAGGATTCTAGTGACGACTTTCCCAGTGGTTGATAACAGGGAGATCCGTCTGTAGTTGCCGCAGTCGGACTGGTCCCCTTTTTGAAAGATGATCACGATTACTGCATCTCCGAGATCTCCCGGCATGCTCTCCTCCTTCCAGATGAGAGAGCTGAAGTCATGTATTCATGCCAATAGTGTCTCTCTGCCATACTTTAATGCCTCAGCGGGGATTCCGTTTGCTCCCTATTGCCTTGTTGTTCTTAAGCTGGCGGATGGCCTTTTCTACCTTGTGCAGGGTTGTTTTTTTGCTGAGATGGTGGCGGGTAGCATGCTGCGGGATGAAGTCGAGGACACTCGAGGCAAAGGCAGAGTCTCGTTTAAGGAGATCTTCTAAGTGCTCCTTGTAGCGGGTCCTAACAGCCTCAGTGTCCTTCATGAGTGTCTCCCTGTTTTTGGCCAGCAGTGGGGTGGGGCCTTGGGTGTTTGGGCCGTAGATGGCCTTGACTGCGGTGAAGAATCCTCGCACATCATGGCCGTTGGCCAGCTGCTGAATCTCCTGTGCTTTCTCCACCCACCATCTATTCTTTAGGTCGCGGGTTTTTTGTTGGACCTCGGCCTTAAGCCATCTGTAATGCTGTTTTGCTGCTCCTGAGTTGGGTTGCTGTTTCAGGCTCAGAAATGCCCTGTGCTTGCGATTTATTAGCTCTTGGATCTCCAGGTCACTCTCATCAAACCGGTCCTGATGTTTCCTGGTTGAGTGACCGAGCATTTCTTCGCAGGCATTGGTTATGAAGGCCTGGAGGGCAGACCAAGCGCTGTGGGGATTCTGCGTCTCAGGGTTACCAAGGGACGTCAAGTTAGCAGTGATGCACTGGCTGTTTATGGCTCTCTTAGCGGAGTCTCTGATTGCCCCAGCATTGACTTTTTTGTGGCACTGCTTCTGCTGCCGTCGCCACTTTGGGGATATGTTCATCCCCCATAGTCTTGCAAATATATTAATTTTTAATTAGAGATCTAATTCCTTTTTGAAAGTTACTACTGAATCTGCTCCCTCCATCCTTTCGGGCAAGGCATTCCGGATCATTATGACTCGCTGCGTAAAAGAAATTCTCCTCATTACCCCCCCCTTGCTTTTTTGCCAATTATTTTAAATCTGCGTCCTCTGGTTAGAAACATAGAAAACATAGAAAATAGGTGCAGGAGTAGGCCATTCGGCCCTTCTAGCCTGCACCGCCATTCAATGAGTTCATGGCTGAACATTCAACTTCAGTACCCCATTCCTGCTTTCTCGCCATACCCCTTGATCCCCCTAGTAGTAAGGACCTCATCTAACTCCTTTTTGAATATATTTAGTGAATTGGCCTCAACAACTTTCTGTGGTAGAGAATTCCACAGGTTCACCACTCTCTGGGTGAAGAAGTTCCTCCGCATCTCGGTCCTAAATGGCTTACCCCTTATCCTTAGACTGTGACCTCTGGTTCTGGACTTCCCCAACATTGGGAACATTCTTCCTGCATCTAACCTGTCTAACCCCGTCAGAATTTTAAATGTTTCTATGAGGTCCCCTCTCATTCTTCTGAACTCCAGTGAATACAAGCCCAGTTGATCCAGTCTTTCTTGATAGGTCAGTCCCGCCATCCCGGGAATCAGTCTGGTGAACCTTCGCTGCACTCCCTCAATAGCAAGAATGTCCTTCCTCAGGTTAGGAGACCAAAACTGTACACAATACTCCAGGTGTGGCCTCACCAATGCCCTGTACAACTGTAGCAACACCTCCCTGCCCCTGTACTCAAATCCCCTCGCTATGAAGGCCAACATGCCATTTGCTTTCTTAACCGCCTGCTGCACCTGCATGCCAACCTTCAATGACTGATGTACCACGACACCCAGGTCTCTTTGCACCTCCCCTTTTCCTAATCTGTCACCACTCAGATAATAGTCTGTCTCTCTGTTTTTACCACCAAAGTGGATAACCTCACATTTATCCACATTATACTTCATCTGCCATGCATTTGCCCACTCACCTAACCTATCCAAGTCGCTCTGCAGCCTCACAGCATCCTCCTCGCAGCTCACACTGCCACCCAACTTAGTGTCATCCGCAAATTTGGAGATACTACATTTAATCCCCTCATCTAAATCATTAATGTACAGTGTAAACAGCTGGGGCCCCAGCACAGAACCTTGCGGTACCCCACTAGTCACTGCCTGCCATTCTGAAAAGTATCCATTTACTCCTACTCTTTGCTTCCTGTCTGACAACCAGTTCTCAATCCATGTCAGCACACTACCCCCAATCCTATGTGCTCTAACTTTGCACATCAATCTCTTGTGTGGGACCTTGTCGAACGCCTTCTGAAAGTCCAAATATACCACACTCCCTTGTCCACTCTACTGGAAACATCCTCAAAAAATTCCAGAAGATTTGTCAAGCATGATTTCCCTTTCACAAATCCATGCTGACTTGGACCTATCATGTCACCGTTTTCCAAATGCACTGCTATGACATCCTTAATAATTGATTCCATCATTTTACCCACTACCAATGTCAGGCTGACCGGTCTATAATTCCCTGTTTTCTCTCTCCCTCCTTTTTTAAAAAGTGGGGTTACATTGGCTACCCTCCACTCCATAGGAACGGATCCAGAGTCAATGGAATGTTGGAAAATGACTGTCAATGCATCCACTATTTCCAAGGCCACCTCCTTAAGTACTCTGGGATGCAGTCCATCAGGCCCTGGGGATTTATCGGCCTTCAATCCCATCAATTTCCCCAACACAATTTCCCGGCTAATAAGGATTTCCCTCAGTTCCTCCTCCTTACTAGACCCCCCGACCCCTTTTATAACCGGAAGGTTGTTTGTGTCCTCCTTTGTGAATACCGAACCAAAGTACTTGTTCAATTGGTCCGCCATTTCTTTGTTCCCCATTATGACTTCCCCTGATTCTGACTGCAGGGGACCTACGTTTGTCTTTACTAACCTTTTTCTCTTTACATATCTATCGAAACTTTTGCAATCCGTCTTAATGTTCCCTGCAAGCTTCTTCTCATACTCCATTTTCCCTGCCCTAATCAAACCCTTTGTCCTCCTCTGCTGAGTTCTAAATTTCTCCCAGTCCCCAGGTTCGCTGCTATTTCTGGCCAATTTGTATGCCACTTCCTTGGCTTTAATACTATCCCTGATTTCCCTTGATAACCACGGTTGAGCCACCTTCCCTTTTTTATTTTTATGCCAGTATTTTACTGACCCTCCTGCCAGTGGAAACAGTTTCTCCCTATCTACTCTATAAAAACCCCTCAGAATTTTGAAATATCTCCAACACACAGAACATTTTAATATTGTGGAAGAGTAGCCAAGGACTCATTTGAAAATTCTTAACACCTAGTAAATTAATTAGCATAGCTTTATGACCTCATGACAAATGCTGAAGACAAACGCAAGATTATAATTTTTATTTTAAATGCAAGAAGGATTAACATTGCATTCCCAATCCTGACTAGTTATGAATGACAGTAACAAAAATGAAACTGCATAAAATTATTGGCCCCGAAATTGCGGTCGGTATGACAGTGTACTATAAGAGTACGCCACCATACCGCCTTTGAAATTGACCACAAGTTTATGCTTCCGCATAAATCAAATAAGCAAACTGAGTAAAGCATTAAATGAGTGGTTTATAACCGGTTTTTAAAATGAGACGTTAATAATCAGAGAGTAAAGTAACGAGAGACTTGTATGGTCAGTATGTGTCAAGAGGTTTGTAACAACTGATGTTTGCGAATTTTGAATAACCACACTTTGTTCTAATGAGAAATTTATAATGACAGATTATTACCAGGAGAAGATTGCAGTTACAGAATTTATTTTAATGGCAGCTTTTTAGTGTTAGATTCCACTTCGGAGTCACGTATATCTGTATAAAAGGAGGGACAAAGAAAGGTCCCTGGTATTCCTTCTGAGTTTACCAGAATTTCACTTTGAAAAATAACGACTTGGGTTTATATAGCGCCTTTCATGACCACCGGACACCTCAAAGCGCTTTACAGCCAATCAAGTACTTTTGGAGTATAATCACTATTGTAATGTAGGAGTATTAAGTAAATCAACGGTCTGTCAGGTTCTCAGCACAAAGATAAATGCTTTGATTTACACAATTTTAAAGATTGTCAGAACATTAACATAAATATTGCCCCATTATGTATTCTTTTGAAGATTTCAGTTGCTGCCAAGTTTGTGCAGATTACTGAAGCGGATACTGTAAATATAAATGTAACTCCATGAAACTTAGGTCAGTGTTTTTTAATGAATGCTTAATACTGTCTTGTCTTTTATACATCATACAAATCAGCAATCTCTTCTGTTTCCTGATTAGCCAAGAGTCAGGAAGTGAAAGGAGCACCCCTGACGCCCCCCTCCCCCCAAAGTGTTCCCAAGTTCGTACACACACAAAAGGTGCGCTCCGTGGTGCACTCTGCTGCGCACAACTCTGCCATTTGAAAGCAAGTTCTTACAGGAAGGTTCGCACAAGGCAAGTGCGGATTTCCATGCGATGTCAGCGGCATACTCCTCAGCTACGCCTTCAACCACTAATTCAGGGCCATCATGACAGGCAGATAAGCATCACAAACATAAAAGTCAGTGTGCTATATTGAAAGAGGATAAAAGATACAAAACGTATCAACATTGGCCGCCCTGACTTCAGCTGCCTAGACTCGAGCTCTAGAATTCCCTCCCTAAACCTCTCCACTCCTCTATCTTTCTCTACTTCTTCAAGACACTCCTTAAAACCTTTTGATCCCCTGTCCCAATATCTTCTTTTGCGGTTCGGTGTTCAATTTTATTTGATAATGCTCCTGTGTAGCCCCTTGGGACGTTTTACGACATTAGAGGCGCTATGTATATGCAAGTTGTTGTTGATATTATTATTGACAGACTGACAATCAAATTCTAAAGATTACCTTATTCAGATGATAAAAAACCAAGAATTGGATGGCATCAACATCAACGGCCTTTGCCAAAGTTAAATTGAACTATACAATTTGCAGATCATTTACAGGCAACTGCAATATCAGAAAGCATGTGTATAGATAAAATGAAATTCTGGTTAACCCAAAAAGCTAACCGATCTTTCTTTTTTCAAGTGCTAGCTGTTGTGTAGTTCCAGCACTTTTCTTTAAATTTCATAAACATTTAATTTCTGGCCACAGTAATATGTAAAATAGTATATATAATCTCACCTGTAAATGCCATACCTCTCATTGGCTCACCTGTGAATAAATGGGGCTGGAAAGCAGCAAGACGAGGAATCAGGTTTAAAATTGCCATTTGAATCAGTGGATTCTTACTGCTGCGATATTTCAGGACCCACCGAGTCACCTGTGCAAAGATCAATGAACATTTAAAAACTATGCACTTGGCCTAGATATAAACACCACCTCTTACCAAGTGATTGGGTAAGGTGAAATCACAGCAAAATACAGGATCCAATAGTCATTATTGAAAGGAACTCTTAATCTTCTTTTCCTCAATCGTTAGAAGGGAACAAGAGGGATTGTGTGCAGTGTCGCTAGCAACTGTACTATTCAATGCCTTTACTATCCGAAAGAAGCTCAACACCAGACTAGTCCAGCACTGGCTTGGTGGTTGGAATTCTGCCTTTACCTCTGCAATTAAGTTACATCAAGGTAGGGAGGGGGAAGAATTGGAATAAGGGAAGATGCGGCCTGACTCATTCAATGAAAAGCATGTCTCTTGTTAACATATCAACACAACTAGCAAGTGCCATATCAAGCCTGCAAGCTAGAGGATGATGGAATAACTATTTATGGTGGATCACCAATGGTGTTGCTCATGCTAAATTGGAGAATATGGTTTCATTAAATCAGGAACATTGTACAATGTAATGCACAATGTTTTTATTAATCTAATAATGATGCAAGTGCTTCTGTCATGGTGGCTCTTTTCTAATGGGTTTACAGAGACTGCTTCCAGTAAAGGTGCTGACCCACAAGGCAGAACTGCGTTTAACCCAGCCGAAGCCTTTAGGCCATAAAGTGTGCTCGTTATAGGGAAGTGATCTTAATGGGCACATACTGAGGTCAAATATCCGCTAATTGCTGTTTGAGTAAAGTTTGTCCCCAGATTGATAGTTGCTTGTAAATCTCCAACTCCTTCTCTTTGAGGATGGGTGAAGGAGGAAGGTCAGCAGAAAATGAGCGGCTTTCCTTCTCTTTTAGATTGCTTGATTGTGATGCGTTATCGTTTTGTGTGTATATATAATACTGAGCCAATCAGGTACAAGCGACCAACACTTTGCATATGTGACAATTTAAAAAATAAAATACAAATAAGAATTTTAATAGGTGATTTTATGGACAGTTCTATTAATTATTTGACATGTTTTCTATACCTATAATTGAAGAAATTATGACTTCTTATATAGCTTTATGGGGACCTACATTTCCTGTCAGCATGTCTGCCCCACGTGAATTCCACTTGATTATTTACAGAGTCTAATATTTAGCATTCCCTATTTACTACCAGCTCTGCCACTGGGTGGCTCAGCTGAATTTGTAAGACTTGAACTTTTCCAGAATTGCACCCATGAGGTCTAGAATCAGAGTTTAAAATATGGCACGTAGCCCTATATAAAATTATCTTTAAGGCCATTAGTTTTCAGTTCTCCCAAAAAACCCGGAATTGCAAAACGTGATCTCCCAACACCAACTAAAATCCTGAAACCCCACATAATTATAAGGAAATCGTAAACCAGTAACTACGATTTTGGGATTAGCAACCTGCTTGTACATTAAAGGAAAGGTCATTGTTTTTCCAGGAAAATGGAAAGCCGAAACAAAATTTCAAAATGCAATCTCCAAAAATTCTGCAATCCCAAGTAATAAAGTTGCTCAGTCACTGTAAACTAGTGATCCTGAATATTTTGGATCTCACATGTAAAACAATTTGCAAAAGCACCATAGTGCACAAGCAAAACTTTGTTAGCTAGAAATACTCCTTGTAAATTCAAATCTGATATGTTAAACATATCTGCTTTCAGTGATCCATTTCTTTCAACTTACTCAGATTTCCACCATCTTTAACCATTGTTTGTTAACTGATACCCAACAATCTCACCCATTATTATCTTGAGCCCTTCACCATTATATATAATCACCATTATACTGTACTGTAGTTTAGCCAGCCCTTGTTCTACCCCACTGTCACAGTCTTTCACCAGGCCAAGACTTCTGCAGGGGTAATGTGAATGTATGAGGTACAGTAAAAGGAGGGATTGGGATTGCAGCAGCTAGTTCCAAAGTCACCCATCACTCAAATTTGCCAGATCCTGTCTCACTATGTATATAGTTTTCCATTATTCACAAATCTATAATTTCCACTTAAATTGAAAAACGAATTACTTTAAAACAAAAACTGGAGTGTCTGAATTTTAAAAAGTAGCAGATACAATAAGCTGATAACTTCAAAGAGAAATTAGTGTGAAATTCTATGATCTGGAATTCACTGCCTGAGAGGGCGGTGGAAACAGATTGAATAGTAACTTTCAAAAGGGAATTGAATAAATACCTGGAAAGGAAAAATTTGCAGGGGGACAGAGCAGAGAAGTGGGACTAATTGGATAGCTCTTTCAAAGAGCCGGCATAGGCACAATGGGTCAAATATCCTCCTTCAGTGCTGTATGATTCTATGATTATAACACTACTAGCTAAACAGCAGTAAAGTTTCTATATTTTCAATCAAGAGAGTATTGGGAGAAACCAAAGGTGCTGTTAAGACTGTGAAATGGCAGCCTGATTCTATAATATGGTGAAGGGTTGTGCCTGCTACATACCATGATGCCAGTACTAAAGACCTATGTAAATCGCCAGTGTGTTCCATGTATTGAGATTGCATACATGCAACATATAAAGTAAATAAAACAACAAAAGCTAATATCAAGCAAGGCAACGCTACCTGTTCAAATCGCATTTCCATGTGCTCACGGCAGTATCGGCTTTCCACCAAAGTTGGCTTGGATGGAGCAGGGGTGGTTCCAAATACCATAATGCCCTGCGGTGTATTGTATCCAAGAAGCCCGAGAAGAGCATTTGATTGTTGGGGCTGCGCAGATTGGAAACTTGTGAAGGACGTAATATGACGGGGTTTGGCTCCAAATCCCATTAGTTCCTTGCAGTACTTATCATGTACTAATTGCTGCTGGGTGATGTCCTCCATCTCCTCACGCAAACGCTGCATTAAAAAAAAATAGAAAATGTGTTCAAAAACGACTATAGGTGTAAAGAAGAAATTCTTCAATCTGCTGTACCAATACACCATGGACAAGATTTCTTTCAACATCAACATGAAAACAAGCTATTTTCAATGCATGATAAAAAATTATTTTATGTTAATTGGAGTGTTTACAAATAAACAAAATCTCGTTGCAACGCCCAGGAAAAGATATCAACTGTAACACATGTCCGATAGACTTCTGGCTTTAAAAAAAAATTATTTGTTCCTGGGATGTGGTCATCACTGGCAAGGCCAGCATTTATTGCCCATCACCAATTGCCCTTGAAGCGCTGCAGTCCTTGTGGTGAAGTAGTGAAGGTGTTATCTAAGAGACAATGCCCAATATTTACAGGGAGGCCCTTGGGGATAGTCACCGGCAATCAGGAGGTCGGAAAGGGGAAGGCTGGAGGTCGAGGGCAGCAGGGGTGAAGAGGCCTGCAATCGAACCTGGGGGGGGAGGCCGAAGACTTTCTTGAGGGGCCGGTGGGGGGGTGGGGTGGAGCACTCCTGCTCCTCCTGACCCACAAGGAGCGCTGAAAGAGGCACTTATCTTTTGGAGCCGGCAGCTTCCGCGTCCCGGCTTTCCCGACCCTGGGAAACCCGCGCAGCAGCAATAAATTTTAAATCAGGCTCCCAATTGCACTGTGGGAGCCCGATCTAAATGTATTAATTAAGTGTCCTTCCTGTCTCTCCACGGCTGGACACCCTAATATCCGCTATCATAAAAAAGGCAGCATGGCCGCGGCGGGTTGGGGTGCGTTTGTGTATTTAACTCCTTAACCCCTCCCCCGCTGATCTTGGGTGGGGGGGAAAACTAATATCGAGGCCAATATATGCTTTGATAGTGGGGAAGAGGAGCAGAAACTGACTTTCTTCTAGAAGGAAGATCTTGAACAGACTAACTGGCCTTCTTCATCTATTTGTCTTGTAACCTTATAAACAAGCAAAACCATAGTATTTTTTAGACGTTATAAAATGAAAACAATTGCCGTTGAAGTCATGAAATAAAAGAGTAATCATTGTCATGAGGGGATATTTAATAGTTGCCATCCTCTCAGCTTATGATTCCATTTTTAATGTTCAGTCAGTCGCAGTAACACTGGATTAGCCAGAGGGGTTGCAAACACTACTGGTGTAACGCATGTTAACAGAACAGTATTGTAACTATAAATTTCCGATTTTGCCCCCAAAAATTGACAGAAGCCAGGAGTTGCAATCACTCACATACAGGAATTTCTGGAGAGTAACACAAGTAGCAATCGTTCAACCTGGTGTGAAGAGATCCTGTATACACCTCACACAAGGAACTACCCACATCAAACCATTTTAGAGTAAATATCCTCTCTTGGTAAATTTCCAGCATTTGAGACTGCACCATGTCATAAATCTAACTGACATTTTCATAGCATTTCAGAGCCACACAATGTAGGTACTTCCAATAACTGGTAGAAAATGAATCCTGAACTTACCTCCCCCTCCATGCTGCTTATCCGAATCAGTTCATTTAGAATGAGCAAAGCACCATGTACACGATCATCGCGATTCATGCCTTTCTCTTTAGCCAGGGTCTCGTCAAACCCCTTCTCGGCCTCTTCAAAGGTTTGCTAGACATTAAACAGCAAAAAAAATGTTTTTAATCAAACAGCCTCTATAAAGATAGAAAAATAAAGGAAGGAGTTTCCACTTTATGGTCAATTAAATAACTGAAGCCATTTACCTTTGGGTCTGAACAAACTTAATGGACCACCACCATGGTCCAGAACTTAAAGAAGGGTAACTTTGAAGGTATGAGGCATGAATTGGCTAAGATAGATTGGCTAATGATACTTAAGGGGTTGACTGTGGATGGGCAATGGCAGACATTTAGAGACCGCATGGATGAATTACAACAATTGTACATTCCTGTCTGGCGTAAAAATAAAAAAGGGAAGGTGGCTCAACCGTGGCTATCAAGGGAAATCAGGGATAGTATTAAAGCAAGGAAATGGCATACAAATTGGCCAGAAATAGCAGCGAACCCGGGGACTGGGAGAAATTTAGAACTCAGCAGAGGAGGACAAAGGGTTTGATTAGGGCAGGGAAAATGGAGTACGAGAAGAAGCTTGCAGGGAACATTAAGGCGGATTGCAAAAGTTTCTATAGCTATGTAAAGAGAAAAAGGTTAGTAAAGACAAACGTAGGTCCCCTGCAGTCAGAATCAGGGGAAGTCATAACGGGGAACAAAGAAATGGCAGACCAATTGAACAAGTACTTTGGTTCAGTATTCACTAAGGAGGACACAAACAACCTTCCGGATATAAAAGTGGTCACAGGGTCTAGTAAGGAAGAGGAACTGAGGGAAATCTTTATTAGTCGGGAAATTGTGTTGGGGAAATTGATGGGATTGAAGGCCGATAAATCCCCAGGGCCTGATGGACTGCATCCCAGATTACTTAAGGAGGTGGCCTTGGAAATAGCGGATGCATTGACAGTCATTTTCCAACATTCCATTGACTCTGGATCAGTTCCTATCGAGTGGAGGGTAGCCAATGTAACCCCACTTTTTAAAAAAGGAGGGAGAGAGAAAGCAGGGAATTATAGACCGGTCAGCCTGACCTCCGTAGTGGGTAAAATGATGGAATCAATTATTAAGGATGTCATAGCAGCGCATTTGGAAAATGGTGACATGATAGGTCCAAGTCAGCATGGATTTGTGAAAGGGAGATCATGCTTGACAAATCTTCTGGAATTTTTTGAGGATGTTTCCAATAAAGTGGACAAAGGAGTACCAGTTGATGTGGTATATTTGGACTTTCAGAAGGCTTTCGACAAGGTCCCACACAGGAGATTAATGTGCAAAGTTAAAGCACATGGGATTGGGGGTAGTGTGCTGACGTGGATATGGAACTGGTTGTCAGACAGGAAGCAAAGAGTAGGAATAAATGGGTACTTTTCGGAATGGCAGGCAGTGACTAGTGGGGTACCGCAGGGTTCTGTGCTGGGGCCCCAGCTGTTTACACTGTACATTAATGATTTAGACGAGGGGATTAAATGTAGTATCTCCAAATTTGCGGATGACACTAAGTTGGGTGGCAGTGTGAGCTGCGAGGAGGATGCTATGAGGCTGCAGAGTGACTTGGATAGGTTAGGTGAGTGGGCAAATGCGTGGCAGATGAAGTATAATGTGGATAAATGTGAGGTTATCCACTTTGGTGGTAAAAACAGAGAGACAGACTATTATCTGAATGGTGACAGATTAGGAAAAGGGAAGGTGCAACGAGACCTGGGTGTCATGGTACATCAGTCATTGAAGGTTGGCATGCAGGTACAGCAGGCGGTTAAGAAAGCAAATGGCATGTTGGCCTTCATAGCGAGGGGATGTGAGTACAGGGGCAGGGAGGTGTTGCTACAGTTGTACAGGGCCTTGGTGAGACCACACCTGGAGTATTGTGTACAGTTTTGGTCTCCTAACTTGAGGAAGGACATTCTTGCTATTGAGGGAGTGCAGCGAAGATTCACCAGACTGATTCCTGGGATGGTGGGACTGATCTATTAAGAAAGACTGGATCAACTGGGCTTGTAGTCACTGGAGTTCAGAAGAGTGAGAGGAGACCTCATAGAAACGTTTAAAATTCTGACGGGTTTGGACAGGTTGGATGCAGGAAGAATGTTCCCAATGTTGGGGAAGTCCAGAACCAGGGGTCACAGTCTAAGGATAAGGGGTAAGCCATTTAGGACCGAGATAAGGAGAAACTTCTTCACCCAGAGAGTGGTGAACCTGTGGAATTCTCTACCACAGAAAGTAGTTGAGACCAATTCACTAAATATATTCAAAAGGGAGTTAGATGAAGTCCTTATTACTCCGGGGATCAAGGGGTATGGCGTGAAAGCAGGAAGGGGGTACTGAAGTTTCATGTTCAGCCATGAACTCATTGAATGGCGGTGCAGGCTAGAAGGGCTGAATGGCCTGCTCCTGCACCTATTTTCTATGTTTCTATGTTTACCAAAAGGTCACAGTTACCGTTTGTTCTGAAATGCTGACCCTTTACCCCAGAGCATGCATGACATATAATGGGCAAACCTCAGCAATTTCAGAGAGAGATTTCTGGATCAGATTTTCAATTGCTACAGGTACAAGGTCTCAAATCCAGCAACCTTGAGACTGAAGCCCTGACAATTTTTGGATTTTTCCAGATTTCGGACAAGAAAATCAAGAGCGCATGTATGCTACTGAGACAGACAGAGTACTAATGGTGGCGTGGGTCAGGTCGGGTCGGGCCGGGTCAAGGGTCATTGGGCAAGGCTCGGACCAATCGCACGTCATTTAAAACATAGCGGCGAAGCCGTTAACTAGTCCGGCCCGCCGGTTTTTGGACAATAATTCCGGATTTTATTTTATTGATTATCAAATGGGGTTTTTTCAAAAATGTCCGGTTTTCAGACAGCCGGATTGGAGACGTTGTACCTGAAGGAGAGAATTTCATATGGATGTTAAAAACAAAGACTTTAAAAGCATCAAATTTTCCCATCCCTAACCCAGAAGCACAGGGGCCAAGCTTCGGCCTGAGTTGCTCCTGTTTTTTTGGAGCAACTGGTTTAGAATGGAATATCTTAGAAATTGCAATTCTCGGCATTTAGTTTGCTCCAGTTCTAGTCAGTTAGAACAGTTTCAGTTTGGAACAGATTTTTTTTTCCCAAAAGGGGGCGTGTCTGGCCACTTACACCCGTTTTGAAAGTTTAGGCAGTGAAAACTTACTCCAAACTAACTTAGAAGTGTAGATTTTTGTACGCTCAGAAAAACCTTGCCTACACTTAGAAAATCAGGCGTAGGTTACAAATCAGGCGTAGGGGGTGGGGGAGGGGGGTTTAAAGGGAAGTTTACAAACATTAAACACTTCAGTTTTACAAATAAAGAGCCATCATCAATAATAAATGATAAATACATCAATAAGTCAACCAATAAATCAATCTAAAAAAAATTAATACATTTTTTTTTTAAATAAAAAAAATTCTACTCACTGACTGCAGCATCGGGAGCCCTCCAACAGCGTGCTGGGATGGGCCCACCCCCGCAGTGTGGCTCTCTCTCTCTCTCTCTGTCTGTGTGTCTCTCTCTTACTCTCTGTCTGTCAGTGTCTCTGACAGCGAAGGGGGGGTGTGGGGAATAGGAGGCGAGGGAGTGGGGCAGGGAGGCGAGGGAGTGGGGCAGGGAGGAAGGGGGGGGGGGAGGACGAGAGGGAAGGGTGGGGGGAAGGAGGAGAGGGAAGGGGGGGAGGGAGGAGGAGAGGGAAGTGGAGGGGGGGAGGAGGAGAGGGAAGGGGGGGGAACGAGGAGAGGGAAGGGGGGGGAAGGAGGAGAGGGAAGGGGGGGGAAAGGAGGAGAGGGAAGGGGGGGGGAAGGAGGAGAGGGAAGGGGGGGGGAAGGAGGAGAGGGAAGGGGGGGGAAGGAGGAGAGGGAAGGGGGGGAAAGGAGGAGAGGGAAGGGGGGGAAGGAGGAGAGGGAAGGGGGGGAAGGAGGAGAGGGAAGGGGGGGAAGGAGGAGAGGGAAGGGGGGGAAGGAGGAGAGGGAAGGGGGGGAAGGAGGAGAGGGAAGGGGGGGGGAAGGAGGAGAGGGACGGGGGGGGGAAGGAGGAGAGGGACGGGGAGGAGAGGGGAGAGGGAGGGAGAGGGAGAGGGAGGGAGAGGGAGAGGGAGGGAGAGGGAGAGGGAGGGAGAGGGAGGGAGAGGGAGAGGGAGGAGAGGGAGAGGGAGGAGAGGGAGAGGGAGGAGAGGGAGAGGGAGGAGAGGGAGAGGGAGGAGAGGGAGAGGGAGGAGAGGGAGAGGGAGGAGAGGGAGAGGGAGGAGAGGGAGGAGAGGGAGAGGGAGAGGGAGGAGAGGGAGAGGGAGAGGGAGGAGAGGGAGAGGGAGGAGAGGGAGAGGGAGGAGAGGGAGGAGAGGGAGAGGGAGGAGAGGGAGAGGGAGGAGAGGGAGAGGGAGGAGAGGGAGAGGGAGGAGAGGGAGAGGGAGGAGAGGGAGAGGGAGGAGAGGGAGAGGGAGGAGAGGGAGAGGGAGGAGAGGGAGAGGGAGAGGGAGGAGAGGGAGAGGGAGGAGAGGGAGAGGGAGAGGGAGAGGGAGAGGAGAGAGGGAGAGGGAGAGGGAGAGGGAGGAGAGGGAGAGGGAGGAGAGGGAGAGGGAGGAGAGGGAGAGGGAGGAGAGGGAGAGGGAGGAGAGGGAGAGGGAGGAGAGGGAGAGGGAGGAGAGGGAGAGGGAGGAGAGGGAGAGGGAGGAGAGGGAGAGGGAGGAGAGGGAGAGGGAGGAGAGGGAGAGGGAGGAGAGGGAGAGGGAGGAGAGGGAGAGGGAGGAGAGGGAGAGGGGAGGAGAGGGAGAGGGAGGAGAGGGAGAGGGAGGAGAGGGAGAGGGAGGAGAGGGAGAGGGAGGAGAGGGAGAGGGAGGAGAGGGAGAGGGAGGAGAGGGAGAGGGAGGAGAGGGAGAGGGAGGAGAGGGAGAGGGAGGAGAGGGAGAGGGAGGAGAGGGAGAGGGAGGAGAGGGAGAGGGAGGAGAGGGAGAGGGAGGAGAGGGAGAGGGAGGAGAGGGAGAGGGAGGAGAGGGAGAGGGAGGAGAGGGAGAGGGAGGAGAGGGAGAGGGAGGAGGGAGAGGGAGAGGGAGGAGAGGGAGAGGGAGGAGAGGGAGAGGGAGGAGAGGGAGGGAGGAGAGGGAGGAGAGGGAGAGGGAGGAGAGGGAGAGGGAGGAGAGGGAGAGGGAGAGGAGGAGAGGGAGAGGGAGGAGAGGGAGAGGGAGGAGAGGGAGAGGGAGGAGAGGGAGAGGGAGGAGAGGGAGAGGGAGGAGAGGGAGAGGGAGGAGAGGGAGAGGGAGGAGAGGGAGAGGGAGAGGGAGGAGAGGGAGGAGGGAGGAGAGGGAGGAGAGGGAGAGGGAGGAGAGGGAGAGGGAGGAGAGGGAGAGGGAGGAGAGGGAGAGGGAGGAGAGGGAGAGGGAGGAGAGGGAGAGGGAGGAGAGGGAGAGGGAGGAGAGGGAGAGGGAGGAGAGGGAGAGGGAGGAGAGGGAGAGGGAGGAGAGGGAGAGGGAGGAGAGGGAGAGGGAGGAGAGGGAGAGGGAGGAGAGGGAGAGGGAGGAGAGGGAGAGGGAGGAGAGGAGGGAGGAGAGGGAGAGGGAGGAGAGGAGAGGGGAGGAGAAGGAG
>NW_027254561.1:242190-282948 GCF_044704955.1 Pristiophorus japonicus | reverse complement strand
ATTGTACGTAGGGACGATGGGGGGGGAGATATTGTACGTAGGGACGATGGGGGGGAGATATTGTACGTAGGGACGATGGGGGGGAGATATTGTACGTAGGGACGATGGGGGGGAGATATTGTACGTAGGGACGATGGGGGGGAGATATTGTACGTAGGGACGATGGGGGTATCATAGGGAGATATTGTACGTAGGGACGATGGGGGGGAGATATTGTACGTAGGGACGATGGGGGGGAGATATTGTACGTAGGGATGATGGGGGGAGATATTGTACGTAGGGACGATGGGGGGAGATATTGTACGTAGGGACGATGGGGGGGAGATATTGTACGTAGGGACGATGGGGGGGAGATATTGTACGAAGGGACGATGGGGGGAGATATTGTACGTAGGGACGATGGGGGGGAGATATTGTACGTAGGGACGATGGGGGGGATATTGTACGTAGGGACGGTGGGGGGGAGATATTGTACGTAGGGACGATGGGGGGGGAGATATTGTACGTAGGGACGATGGGGGGGGATATTGTACGTAGGGACGATGGGGGGAGATATTGTACGTAGGGACGATGGGGGGGGAGATATTGTACGTAGGGACGATGGGGGGGAGATATTGTACGTAGGGACGATGGGGGGGAGATATTGTACGTAGGGACGATGGGGGGGAGATATTGTACGTAGGGACGATGGGGGGGAGATATTGTACGTAGGGACGATGGGGGGGATATTGTACGTAGGGACGGTGGGGGGGAGATATTGTACGTAGGGACGATGGGGGGGATATTGTACGTAGGGACGGTGGGGGGGAGATATTGTACGTAGGGACGATGGGGGGAGATATTGTACGTAGGGACGATGGGGGGGAGATATTGTACGTAGGGACGATGGGGGGGAGATATTGTACGTAGGGACGATGGGGGGGAGATATTGTACGTAGGGACGATGGGGGGAGATATTGTATGTAGGGACGATGGGGGTGAGATATTGTACGTAGGGACGATGGGGGGGGAGATATTGTACAAAGGGACGATGGGGGGGGAGATATTGTACGTAGGGACGATGGGGGGGAGATATTGTACGTAGGGACGATGGGGGGGAGATATTGTACGTAGGGACGATGGGGGGGAGATATTGTACGTAGGGACGATGGGGGGAGATATTGTACGTAGGGACGATGGGGGGGAGATATTGTACGTAGGGACGATGGGGGGGATATTGTACGTAGGGACGGTGGGGGGGAGATATTGTACGTAGGGACGATGGGGGGGATATTGTACGTAGGGACGGTGGGGGGGAGATATTGTACGTAGGGACGATGGGGGGGAGATATTGTACGTAGGGACGATGGGGGGGATATTGTATGTAGGGACGATGGGGGGGATATTGTACGTAGGGACGGTGGGGGGGGGATATTGTACGTAGGGACGATGGGGGGAGATATTGTACGTAGGGACGATGGGGGGGAGATATTGTACGTAGGGACGATGGGGGGGATATTGTACGTAGGGACGATGGGGGGGAGATATTGTACGTAGGGACGATGGGGGGGGAGATAATGTACGTAGGGACGATGGGGGGAGATATTGTACGTAGGGACGATGGGGGGGGATATTGTACGTAGGGATGATGGGAGGAGATATTGTACGTGGGGACGATGGGGGGAGATATTGTACGTAGGGACGATGGGGGGAGATATTGTACGTAGGGACGATGGGGGGGAGATATTGTACGTAGGGACGATGGGGGGGAGATATTGTACGTAGGGACGATGGGGGGGAGATATTGTACGTAGGGACGATGGGGGGAGATATTGTACGTAGGGACGATGGGGGGGAGATATTGTACGTAGGGACGATGGGGGGGAGATATTGTACGTAGGGACGATGGGGGGGAGATATTGTACGTAGGGACGGTGGGGGGGGAGATATTGTACGTAGGGACGATGGGGGGAGATATTGTACGTAGGGACGGTGGGGGGGAGATATTGTACGTAGGGACGATGGGGGGGGAGATAATGTACGTAGGGACGATGGGGGGAGATATTGTACGTAGGGACGATGGGGGGGGAGATATTGTACGTAGGGACGATGGGGGGAGATATTGTACGTAGGGACGATGGGGGAGGGGGGGAGATATTGTATGTAGGGACGATGGGGGAGGGGGGGAGATATTGTACGTAGGGACGATGGGGGGGAGATATTGTACGTAGGGACAATGGGGGGGGAGATATTGTACGTAGGGACGATGGGGGGAGATATTGTACGTAGGGACGATGGGGGAGGGGGGGAGATATTGTACGTAGGGACGATGGGGGGGAGATATTGTACGTAGGGACAATGGGGGGGGAGATATTGTACGTAGGGACGATGGGGGGAGATATTGTACGTAGGGACGATGGGGGGGAGATATTGTACGTAGGGACGATGGGGGGGAGATATTGTACGTAGGGACGATGGGGGGGATATTGTACGTAGGGACGGTGGGGGGGGGGAGATAATGTACGTAGGGACGATGGGGGGGATATTGTATGTAGGGACGATGGGGGGGGGAGATATTGTACGTAGGGACGATGGGGGGGGGAGATATTGTACGTAGGGACAATGGGGGGGAGATATTGTACGTAGGGACGATGGGGGGGAGATATTGTACGTAGGGACGATGGGGGGGAGATATTGTGCAAAGGGACGATGGGGGGGAGATATTGTACGTAGGGACGATGGGGGGAGATATTGTACGTAGGGACGATGGAGGGGGAGATATTGTACGTAGGGACGATGGGGGGGATATTGTACGTAGGGACGATGGGGGGGAGATATTGTACGTAGGGACAATGGGGGGGAGATATTGTACGTAGGGACGATGGGGGGGATATTGTACGTAGGGACGATGGGGGGAGATATTGTACGTAGGGACGATGGGGGGGAGATATTGTACGTAGGGACGATGGGGGGGAGATATTGTACGTAGGGACGATGGGGGGAGATATTGTACGTAGGGACGATGGGGGGGGAGATATTGTACGTTGGGACGATGGGGGGGGAGATATTGTACGTAGGGACAATGGGGGGGGAGATATTGTACGGAGGGATGATGGGGGGAGATTTATTATGAAGGGACGATGGGGGGAGATATTGTACGTAGGGATGATGGGGGGGAGATATTGTATGTAGGGACGATGGGGGGAGATATTGTACGTAGGGACAATGGGGGGGCGATATTGTACGTAGGGACGATGGGGGGGAGATATTGTACGTAGGGACGATGGGGGGGCGATATTGTACGTAGGGACGATGGGGGGGAGATATTGTACGTAGGGACGATGGGGGGGGGATATTGTACATAGGGACGATGGGGGGGGAGATATTGTACAAAGGGACGATGGGGGGGGGAGATATTGTACGTAGGGGCAATGGGGGAGGGGAGGAGACATTGTACGTAGGGACGATGGGGGGAGATATTGTACGTAGGGACGATGGGGGGGAGATATTGTACGTAGGGACGATGGGGGGAGATATTGTATGTAGGGACGATGGGGGGAGATATTGTACGTAGGGACGATGGGGGGGCGATATTGTACGTAGGGACGATGGGGGGGAGATATTGTACGTAGGGACGATGGGGGGAGATATTGTACGTAGGGACGATGGGGGGGGAGATATTGTACAAAGGGACGATGGGGGGGGGAGATATTGTACGTAGGGGCAATGGGGGAGGGGAGGAGACATTGTACGTAGGGACGATGGGGGGAGATATTGTACGTAGGGACGATGGGGGAGGGGAGGAGACATTGTACGTAGGGACGATGGGGGGAGATATTGTACGTAGGGACGATGGGGGGGGAGATATTGTACGTAGGGACAATGGGGGGGGGGAGATATTGTACGTAGGGACGATGGGGGGAGATATTGTACGTAGGGACAATGGGGGGGGGGAGATATTGTACGTAGGGACGATGGGGGGGAGATATTGTACGTAGGGACGATGGGGGGAGATATTGTACGTAGGGACGATGGGGGGGAGATATTGTACGTAGGGACGATGGGGGGAGATATTGTACGTAGGGACAATGGGGGGGGGGAGATATTGTACGTAGGGACGATGGGGGGGAGATATTGTACGTAGGGATGATGGGGGGAGATTTATTATGAAGGGACGATGGGGGGAGATATTGTACGTAGGGATGATGGGGGGGGAGATATTGTACGTAGGGACGATGGGGGGAGATATTGTATGTAGGGACGATGGGGGGGGGATATTGTACGTAGGGACGATGGGGGGGGAGATATTGTACGTAGGGACGATGGGGGGGAGATATTGTACGTAGGGACGATGGGGGGGAGATATTGTACGTAGGGACGATGGGGGGGAGATATTGTACGTAGGGACGATGGGGGGAGATATTGTACGTAGGGACGATGGGGGGGAGATATTGTACGTAGGGACGATGGGGGGGAGATATTGTAGGTAGGGACGATGGGGGAGGGGGGGAGATATTGTACGTAGGGACGATGGGGGGGATATTGTACGTAGGGACGATGGGGGGGAGATATTGTACGTAGGGACGATGGGGGGGGAGATATTGTACGTAGGGACGATGGGGGGGAGATATTGTACGTAGGGACGATGGGGGGAGATATTGTACGGAGGGACGATGGGGGAGGGGAGGAGACATTGTACGTAGGGACGATGGGGGGGAGATATTGTACGAAGGGACGATTGGGGGGGGAGATATTGTACGTAGGGACGATGGGGGGAGATATTGTACGGAGGGACGATGGGGGAGGGGAGGAGACATTGTACGTAGGGACGATGGGGAGGAGACATTGTACGTAGGGACGATGGGGGGAGATATTGTACGTAGGGACGATGGGGGGAGACATTGTACGTAGGGACGATGGGGGGAGATATTGTACGTAGGGACGATGGGAGGAGATATTGTACGTAGGGACGATGGGGGGGGGATATTGTACGTAGGGACGATGGGGGGGATATTGTACGTAGGGACGATGGGGGGAGATATTGTACGTAGGGACGATGGGGGGGAGATATTGTACGTAGGGACGATGGGGGGAGATATTGTACGTAGGGACGATGGGGGGGAGATATTGTACGTAGGGACGATGGGGGGGAGATATTGTACGTAGGGACGATGGGGGGGGAGATATTGTACGTAGGGACGATGGGAGGAGATATTGTACGTAGGGACGATGGGGGAGATATTGTACGTAGGGACGATGGGAGGAGATATTGTACGTAGGGACGGTGGGGGGGGGATATTGTACGTAGGGACGATGGGGGGAGATATTGTACGTAGGGACGATGGGGGGAGATATTGTACGTAGGGACGATGGGGGGGAGATATTGTACGTAGGGACGATGGGGGGAGATATTGTACGTAGGGACGATGGGGGGGGGATATTGTACGTAGGGACGATGGGAGGAGATATTGTACGTAGGGACGATGGGGGAGATATTGTACGTAGGGACGATGGGAGGAGATATTGTACGTAGGGACGATGGGGGGGATATTGTACGTAGGGACGATGGGGGGGGAGATATTGTACGTAGGGACGATGGGGGGGAGATATTGTACGGAGGGACGATGGGGGGGGAGATATTGTACGTAGGGACGATGGGGGGGGAGATATTGTACGTAGGGACGATGGGGGGGAGATATTGTACGTAGGGACGATGGGGGGGAGATATTGTACGTAGGGACGATGGGGGGGAGATATTGTACGTAGGGACGATGGGGGGGATATTGTACGTAGGGACGATGGGGGGGGGATATTGTACGTAGGGACGATGGGGGGGATATTGTACGTAGGGACGATGGGGGGGAGATATTGTACGTAGGGACGATGGGGGGGAGATATTGTACGTAGGGACGATGGGGGGGAGATATTGTACGTAGGGACGATGGGGGGAGATATTGTACGTAGGGACGATGGGAGGAGATATTGTACGTAGGGACGATGGGGGGGGGAGATATTGTACGTAGGGACGATGGGGGGGGAGATATTGTACGTAGGGACGATGGGGGAGATATTGTACGTAGGGACGATGGGGGGGAGATATTGTACGTAGGGACGATGGGGGGGAGATATTGTACGTAGGGACGATGGGGGGGAGATATTGTACGTAGGGACGATGGGGGGGAGATATTGTACGTAGGGACGATGGGGGGAGATATTGTACGTAGGGACGATGGGAGGAGATATTGTATGTAGGGACGATGGGGGGAGATATTGTACGTAGGGACGATGGGGGGGAGATATTGTACGTAGGGACGATGGGGGGGAGATATTGTACGTAGGGACGATGGGGGGGGAGATATTGTACGTAGGGACGATGGGGGGAGATATTGTACGTAGGGACGATGGGGGGGAGATATTGTACGTAGGGACGTTGGGGGGGAGATATTGTACGTAGGGACGATGGGGGTGAGATATTTTTACGTAGGGACGATGGGGGGGGAGATATTGTACGTAGGGACGATGGGGGGGGAGATATTGTACGTAGGGACGATGGGGGGGAGATATTGTACGTAGGGACGATGGGAGGAGATATTGATTGTACGTAGGGACGATGGGGGGGGAGATATTGTACGTAGGGACGATGGGGGGGAGATTTGTACGTAGGGACGATGGGGGGGGAGATATTGTATGTAGGGACGATGGGGGGGAGATATTGTACGTAGGGACGATGGGGGGAGATATTGTACGTAGGGACGATGGGGGGGAGATATTGTACGTAGGGACGATGGGGGGGAGATATTGTACGTAGGGACGATGGGGGGAGATATTGTACGTAGGGACGATGGGGGGGGAGATATTGTATGTAGGGACGATGGGGGGGAGATATTGTACGTAGGGACGATGGGGGGAGATATTGTACGTAGGGACGATGGGGGGGAGATATTGTACGTAGGGACGATGGGGGGAGATATTGTACGTAGGGACGATGGGGGGGGAGATATTGTACGTAGGGACGATGGGGGGAGATATTGTACGTAGGGACGATGGGGGGGAGATATTGTACGTAGGGACGATGGGGGGAGATATTGTACGTAGGGACGATGGGGGGAGATATTGTACGTAGGGACGATGGGGGGGAGATATTGTACGTAGGGACGATGGGGGGGAGATATTGTACGTAGGGACGATGGGGGGGAGATATTGTACGTAGGGACGATGGGGGGGAGATATTGTACGTAGGGACGATGGGGGGGAGATATTGTACGTAGGGACGATGGGGGGGAGATATTGTACGTAGGGACGATGGGGGGGAGATATTGTACGTAGGGACGATGGGGGGGGAGATATTGTATGTAGGGACGATGGGGGGAGATATTGTACGTAGGGACGATGGGGGGGAGATATTGTACGTAGGGACGATGGGGGGAGATATTGTACGTAGGGACGATGGGGGGGAGATATTGTACGTAGGGACGATGGGGGAGATATTGTACGTAGGGACGATGGGGGGGAGATATTGTACGTAGGGACGATGGGGGGGAGATAATGTACGTAGGGACGATGGGGGGAGATATTGTACGTAGGGACGATGGGGGGGAGATATTGTACGTAGGGACGATGGGGGGGGAGATATTGTACGTAGGGACGATGGGGGGGAGATATTGTACGTAGGGACGATGGGGGGGAGATATTGTACGTAGGGACGATGGGGGGGAGATATTGTATGTAGGGACGATGGGGGGAGATATTGTACGTAGGGACGATGGGGGGGAGATATTGTACGTAGGGACGATGGGGGGAGATATTGTACGTAGGGACGATGGGGGGAGATATTGTTACGTAGGGACGATGGGGGGAGATATTGTACGTAGGGACGATGGGGGGGGAGATATTGTACGTAGGGACGATGGGGGGGGAGGATATTGTATGTAGGGACGATGGGGGGAGATATTGTACGTAGGGACGATGGGGGGGAGATATTGTACGTAGGGACGATGGGGGGAGATATTGTATGTAGGGACGATGGGGGGAGATATTTTACGTAGGGACGATGGGGGGGGGAGATATTGTACGTAGGGACGATGGGGGGAGATATTGTACGTAGGGACGATGGGGGGAGATATTGTACGTAGGGACGATGGGGGGAGATATTGTACGTAGGGACGATGGGGGGAGATATTGTACGTAGGGACGATGGGGGTGAGATATTGTACGTAGGGACGATGGGGGGGAGATATTGTACGTAGGGACGATGGGGGGGAGATATTGTACGTAGGGACGATGGGGGGGAGATATTGTACGTAGGGACGATGGGGGGAGATATTGTATGTAGGGACGATGGGGGGAGATATTGTACGTAGGGACGATGGGGGGGAGATATTGTACGTAGGGACGATGGGGGGGAGATATTGTACGTAGGGACGATGGGGGGAGATATTGTACGTAGGGACGATGGGGGGGAGATATTGTACGTAGGGACGATGGGGGGGAGATATTGTACGTAGGGACGATGGGGGGAGATATTGTACGTAGGGACGATGGGGGGAGATATTGTACGTAGGGACGATGGGGGGAGATATTGTACGTAGGGACGATGGGGGGGAGATATTGTACGTAGGGACGATGGGGGGAGATATTGTACGTAGGGACGATGGGGGGGAGATATTGTACGTAGGGACGATGGGGGGGAGATATTGTACGTAGGGACGATGGGGGGAGATATTGTACGTAGGGACGATGGGGGGGAGATATTGTACGTAGGGACGATGGGGGGAGATATTGTACGTAGGGACGATGGGGGGGAGATATTGTACGTAGGGACGATGGGGGGAGATATTGTACGTAGGGACGATGGGGGGGGAGATATTGTACGTAGGGACGATGGGGGGAGATATTGTACGTAGGGACGATGGGGGGGAGATATTGTACGTAGTGACGATGGGGGGAGATATTGTACGTAGGGACGATGGGGGGGAGATATTGTACGTAGGGACGATGGGGGGAGATATTGTACGTAGGGACGATGGGGGGGAGATATTGTACGTAGGGACGATGGGGGGGAGATATTGTACGTAGGGACGATGGGGGGAGATATTGTACGTAGGGACGATGGGGGGGGAGATATTGTACGTAGGGACGATGGGGGGAGATATTGTACGTAGGGACGATGGGGGGGAGATATTGTACGTAGGGACGATGGGGGGGGAGATATTGTACGTAGGGACGATGGGGGGGAGATATTGTACGTAGGGACGATGGGGGGAGATATTGTACGTAGGGACGATGGGGGGGAGATATTGTACGTAGGGACGATGGGGGGGAGATATTGTACGTAGGGACGATGGGGGGGAGATATTGTACGTAGGGACGATGGGGGGGAGATATTGTACGTAGGGATGATGGGGGGGGAAGAAATTGTACGTAGGGACGATGGGAGGAGATATTGTACGTAGGGACGATGGGGGGGAGATATTGTATGTAGGGACGATGGGGGGAGATATTGTACGTAGGGACGATGGGGGGGAGATATTGTACGTAGGGACGATGGGGGAGATATTGTACGTAGGGACGATGGGGGGGAGATATTGTACGTAGGGACGATGGGGGAGATATTGTACGTAGGGACGATGGGGGGAGATATTGTACGTAGGGACGATGGGCGGAGATATTGTACGTAGGGACGGTGGGGGGAGATATTGTATGTAGGGACGATGGGGGGGAGATATTGTACGTAGGGACGATGGGGGGGAGATATTGTACGTAGGGACGATGGGGGGAGATATTGTACGTAGGGACGATGGGGGGGAGATATTGTATGTCGGGACGATGGGGGGGAGATATTGTACGTAGGGACGATGGGGGGGAGATATTGTACGTAGGGACCATGGGGGGAGATATTGTACGTAGGGACGATGGGGGGAGATATTGTACGTAGGGACGATGGGGGGAGATATTGTACGTAGGGACGATGGGGGGGGAGATATTGTATGTCGGGACGATGGGGGGGGAGATATTGTACGTAGGGACGATGGGGGGGGAGATATTGTATGTAGGGACGATGGGGGGGGAGATATTGTACGTAGGGACGATGGGGGGGGAGATATTGTACGTAGGGACGATGGGGGGAGATATTGTACGTAGGGACGATGGGGGGGGAGATATTGTATGTCGGGACGATGGGGGGGGAGATATTGTACGTAGGGACGATGGGGGGGGAGATATTGTATGTAGGGACGATGGGGGGGGAGATATTGTACGTAGGGACGATGGGGGGGGAGATATTGTATGTAGGGACGATGGGGGGGAG
This sequence comes from Pristiophorus japonicus, assembly GCF_044704955.1. Classification (NCBI taxonomy): domain Eukaryota; kingdom Metazoa; phylum Chordata; class Chondrichthyes; family Pristiophoridae; genus Pristiophorus; species Pristiophorus japonicus. Next base: position 272,663 of record NW_027254561.1, on the reverse strand, counting down.
ATATTGTACGTAGGGACGATGGGGGGGGAGATATTGTACGAAGGGACGATGGGGGGGAGATATTGTACGAAGGGACGATGGGGGGGAGACATTGTACGAAGGGACGATGGGGGGGGAGATATTGTATGTAGGGACGATGGGGGGAGATATTTTTACGTAGGGACGATGGGGGGGGGGGAGATAATGTACGTAGGGACAATGGGGGGGGAGATATTGTACGTAGGGACCATGGGGGGGGAGATATTGTACGTAGGGACCATGGGGGGGGAGATATTGTACATCGGGACAATGGGGGGGGAGATATTGTACGTAGGGACCATGGGGGGGGAGATATTGTACGTCGGGACAATGGGGGGTGAGATATTGTACGTCGGGACAATGGGGGGGGAGATATTGTACGTAGGGACGATGGGGGGAGATATTGTATGAAGGGACGATGGGGGGGAGATATTGTACGTAGGGACCATGGGGGGGAGATATTGTACGTCGGGACAATGGGGGGTGAGATATTGTACGTAGGGACAATGGGGGGGGAGATATTGTACGTAGGGACGATGGGGGGGAGATATTGTACGTAGGGACAATGGGGGGGAGATATTGTACGTAGGGACAATGGGGGGGGAGATATTGTACGGAGGGACGATGGGGGGAGATATTGTACGTAGGGACGATGGGGGGGCGATATTGTACGTAGGGACGATGGGGGGGAGATATTGTACGTAGGGACAATGGGGGGGAGATATTGTACGTAGGGACGATGGGGGGAGATATTGTACGTAGGGACGATGGGGGGAAATATTGTACGTAGGGACGATGGGGGGGCGATATTGTACGTAGGGACAATGGGGGGGAGATATTGTACGTAGGGACAATGGGGGGGGAGATATTGTACGTAGGGATGATGGGGGGAGATTTATTATGAAGGGACGATGCGGGGGAGATATTGTATGTAGGGACGATGGGGGGGAGATATTGTGCAAAGGGACGATGGAAGGAGAGATATTGTACGTAGGGACGATGGGGGGGAGATATTGTACGTAGGGACAATGGGGGGAGATATTGTACGTAGGGACGATGGGGGGGAGATATTGTACGTAGGGACGATGGGGGGGAGATATTGTACGTAGGGACGATGGGGGGTGGGAGATAATGTACGTAGGGACGATGGGGGGGATATTGTACGTAGGGACGATGGGGGGGAGATATTGTACGTAGGGACGATGGGGGGGAGATATTGTACGTAGGGACGATGGGGGGGAGATATTGTACGTAGGGACGATGGGGGGAGATATTGTACGTAGGGACGATGGGGGGGAGATATTGTACGTAGGGACGATGGCGGGGGAGATATTGTACGTAGGGACGATGGGGGGGAGATATTGTACGTAGGGACGATGGGGGGTGGGAGATAATGTACGTAGGGACGATGGGGGGGAGATATTGTACGTAGGGACGATGGGGGGGGATATTGTACGTAGGGACGATGGGGGGTGGGAGATAATGTACGTAGGGACGATGGGGGGGAGATATTGTACGTAGGGACGATGGGGGGTGGGAGATAATGTACGTAGGGACGATGGGGGGGGAGATATTGTACGTAGGGATGATGGGGGGAGATTTATTATGAAGGGACGATGGGGGGAGATATTGTACGTAGGGACGATGGGGGGGGCGATATTGTACGTAGGGATGATGGGGGGAGATTTATTATGAAGGGACGATGGGGGGAGATATTGTACGGAGGGATGATGGGGGGAGATTTATTATGAAGGGACGATGGGGGGAGATATTGTACGTAGGGACAATGGGGGGGGAGATATTGTACGTAGGGACGATGGGGGGGGCGATATTGTACGTAGGGACGATGGGGGGAGATATTGTACGTAGGGACGATGGGGGGGAGATATTGTACGTAGGGACGATGGGGGGGGGGAGATATTGTACGTAGGGACGATGGGGGGAGATATTGTACGTAGGGACGATGGGGGGGAGATATTGTACGTAGGGACGATGGGGGGGGGGAGATATTGTACGTAGGGACGATGGGGGGGGATATTGTACGTAGGGACGATGGGGGGAGATATTGTACGTAGGGACGATGGGGGGAGATATTGTACGTAGGGACGATGGGGGGGAGATATTGTACGTAGGGACGATGGGGGGAGATATTGTACGTAGGGACGATGGGGGGGAGATATTGTACGTAGGGACGATGGGGGGAGATATTGTACGTAGGGACGATGGGGGGGGATATTGTACGAAGGGACGATGGGGGGGAGATATTGTACGTAGGGACGATGGGGGGGGGGAGATATTGTACGTAGGGACGATGGGGGGGAGATATTGTAGGTAGGGACGATGGGGGGGAGATATTGTACGTAGGGACGATGGGGGGGGGGAGATATTGTACGTAGGGACGATGGGGGGGAGATATTGTACGTAGGGACGATGGGGGGGAGATATTGTGCAAAGGGACGATGGGGGGGAGATATTGTACGTAGGGACGATGGGGGGGGAGATTTTGTACAAAGGGACGATGGGGGGGGAGATATTGTACGTAGGGGCAATGGGAGGTAGATTTTGTCCGTCGGGACGGTGAGGGGGGACAGATATTGTACAAAGGGACGATGGGGGGGGAGATAATGTACGTAGTGATGATGGGGGGAGATATTGTACGTAGGGACGATGGGGGGAGATATTGTGCAAAGGGACGATGGGGGGGAGATATTGTACGTAGGGACGATGGGGGAGGGCAGGAGATATTGTACGTAGGGACGATGGGGGGGGAGATACACTGAACTATCACATCACCCACAGACCCACACTGAACTATCACATCACCAACAGACCCACACTGAACTATCACATCACCAACAGACCCACACTGAACTATCACATCACCAACAGACACACACTGAACTATCACATCACCAACAGACCCACACTGAACTATCACATCACCCACAGACCCACACTGAACTATCACATCACCAACAGACCCACACTGAACTATCACATCACCAACAGACACACACTGAACTATCACATCACCAACAGACCCACACTGAACTATCACATCACCCACAGACCCACACTGAACTATCACATCACCAACAGACCCACACTGAACTATCACATCACCAACAGACCCACACTGAACTATCACATCACCAACAGACCCACACTGAACTATCACATCACCAACAGACCCACACTGAACTATCACATCACCAACAGACCCACACTGAACTATCACATCACCAACAGACCCACACTGAACTATCACATCACCAACAGACCCACACTGAACTATCACATCACCCACAGACCCACACTGAACTATCACATCACCAACAGACACACACTGAACTATCACATCACCAACAGACCCACACTGAACTATCACATCACCAACAGACACACACTGAACTATCACATCACCAACAGACCCACACTGAACTATCACATCACCCACAGACCCACACTGAACTATCACATCACCCACAGACCCACACTGAACTATCACATCACCAACAGACCCACACTGAACTATCACATCACCAACAGACCCACACTGAACTATCACATCACCAACAGACACACACTGAACTATCACATCACCAACAGACCCACACTGAACTATCACATCACCAACAGACCCACACTGAACTATCACATCACCAACAGACCCACACTGAACTATCACATCACCAACAGTCCCACACTGAACTATCACATCACCAACAGACCCACACTGAACTATCACATCACCCACAGACCCACACTGAACTATCACATCATCAACAGACACACACTGAACTATCACATCACCCACAGACCCACACTGAACTATCACATCACCAACAGACACACACTGAACTATCACATCACCAACAGACACACACTGAACTATCACATCACCCACAGACCCACACTGAACTATCACATCACCAACAGACACACACTGAACTGTCACATCACCAACAGACACACACTGAACTGTCACATCACCAACAGACCCACACTGAACTATCACATCACCCACAGACCCACACTGAACTATCACATCACCAACAGACCCACACTGAACTGTCACATCACCAACAGACACACACTGAACTATCACATCACCAACAGACCCACACTGAACTATCACATCACCAACAGACCCACACTGAACTATCACATCACCAACAGACCCACACTGAACTGTCACATCACCAACAGACACACACTGAACTATCACATCACCAACAGACCCACACTGAACTATCACATCATCAGCAGACACACACTGAACTATCACATCACCCACAGACCCACACTGAACTATCACATCACCAACAGACCCACACTGAACTGTCACATCACCAACAGACACACACTGAACTATCACATCACCAACAGACCCACACTGAACTATCACATCACCAACAGACCCACACTGAACTATCACATCACCAACAGACCCACACTGAACTGTCACATCACCAACAGACACACACTGAACTATCACATCACCCACAGACACACACTGAACTATCACATCACATAAAGACACACACTGAACTGTCACATCACATAAAGACACACACTGAACTGTCACATCACCCACAGACCCACACTGAACTATCACATCACCCACAGACACACACTGAACTGTCACATCACCAACAGACCCACACTGAACTATCACATCACCAACAGACACACACTGAACTATCACATCACCAACAGACCCACACTGAACTATCACATCACCAACAGACACACACTGAACTATCACATCACCAACAGACCCACACTGAACTATCACATCACCAACAGACACACACTGAACTATCACATCACATAAAGACACACACTGAACTGTCACATCACCCACAGACCCACACTGAACTATCACATCACCAACAGACCCACACTGAACTATCACATCACCAACAGACACACACTGAACTATCACATCACCAACAGACCCACACTGAACTATCACATCACATAAAGACACACACTGAACTGTCACATCACCCACAGACCCACACTGAACTATCACATCACCAACAGACACACACTGAACTGTCACATCACCAACAGACACACACTGAACTGTCACATCACCAACAGACCCACACTGAACTATCACATCACCAACAGACCCACACTGAACTGTCACATCACCAACAGACACACACTGAACTATCACATCACCCACAGACACACACTGAACTATCACATCACATAAAGACACACACTGAACTGTCACATCACATAAAGACACACACTGAACTGTCACATCACCCACAGACCCACACTGAACTATCACATCACCCACAGACACACACTGAACTGTCACATCACCAACAGACCCACACTGAACTATCACATCACCAACAGACACACACTGAACTATCACATCACCAACAGACCCACACTGAACTATCACATCACCAACAGACACACACTGAACTATCACATCACCAACAGACCCACACTGAACTATCACATCACCAACAGACACACACTGAACTATCACATCACATAAAGACACACACTGAACTGTCACATCACCCACAGACCCACACTGAACTATCACATCACCAACAGACCCACACTGAACTATCACATCACCAACAGACACACACTGAACTATCACATCACCAACAGACCCACACTGAACTATCACATCACATAAAGACACACACTGAACTGTCACATCACCCACAGACCCACACTGAACTATCACATCACCAACAGACACACACTGAACTGTCACATCACCAACAGACACACACTGAACTGTCACATCACCAACAGACCCACACTGAACTGTCACATCACCAACAGACCCACACTGAACTATCACATCACCCACAGACCCACACTGAACTATCACATCACCCACAGACCCACACTGAACTATCACATCACCAACAGACCCACACTGAACTATCACATCACCAACAGACCCACACTGAACTATCACATCACCAACAGACACACACTGAACTATCACATCACCAACAGACCCACACTGAACTATCACATCACCAACAGACCCACACTGAACTATCACATCACCCACAGACACACACTGAACTATCACATCACCCACAGACACACACTGAACTATCACATCACCAACAGACCCACACTGAACTATCACATCACCCACAGACACACACTGAACTATCACATCACATAAAGACACACACTGAACTGTCACATCACATAAAGACCCACACTGAACTATCACATCACCCACAGACACACACTGAACTATCACATCACCAACAGACCCACACTGAACTATCACATCACCCACAGACACACACTGAACTATCACATCACATAAAGACACACACTGAACTGTCACATCACATAAAGACCCACACTGAACTATCACATCACCCACAGACCCACACTGAACTATCACATCACCCACAGACACACACTGAACTATCACATCACATAAAGACACACACTGAACTGTCACATCACATAAAGACCCACACTGAACTATCACATCACCCACAGACACACACTGAACTGTCACATCACCAACAGACCCACACTGAACTGTCACATCACCAACAGACACACACTGAACTATCACATCACCCACAGACACACACTGAACTGTCACATCACCAACAGACCCACACTGAACTATCACATCACCAACAGACACACACTGAACTGTCACATCACCAACAGACCCACACTGAACTATCACATCACCAACAGACCCACACTGAACTGTCACATCACCAACAGACCCACACTGAACTGTCACATCACCAACAGACCCACACTGAACTATCACATCACCCACAGACACACACTGAACTATCACATCACCAACAGACACACACTGAACTATCACATTACCCACAGACACACACTGAACTATCACATCACCAACAGACCCACACTGAACTGTCACATCACCAACAGACCCACACTGAACTATCACATCACCAACAGACCCACACTGAACTATCACATCACCAACAGACCCACACTGAACTGTCACATCACCAACAGACACACACTGAACTGTCACATCACCAACAGACCCACACTGAACTATCACATCACCAACAGACCCACACTGAACTGTCACATCACCAACAGACACACACTGAACTATCACATTACCCACAGACACACACTGAACTGTCACATCACCAACAGACCCACACTGAACTGTCACATCACCCACAGACACACACTGAACTGTCACATCACCAACAGACACACACTGAACTGTCACATCACCAACAGACCCACACTGAACTATCACATCACCAACAGACCCACACTGAACTATCACATCATCCACAGACCCACACTGAACTATCACATCACCAACAGACACACACTGAACTATCACATCACCAACAGACCCACACTGAACTGTCACATCACCAACAGACCCACACTGAACTATCACATCACCAACAGACCCACACTGAACTATCACATCACCCACAGACACACACTGAACTGTCACATCACCAACAGACACACACTGAACTATCACATCACCAACAGACACACACTGAACTATCACATCACCAACAGACCCACACTGAACTATCACATCATCCGCAGACACACACTGAACTATCACATCACCAACAGACACACACTGAACTATCACATCACCCACAGACCCACACTGAACTATCACATCACCAACAGACCCACACTGAACTGTCACATCACCAACAGACACACACTGAACTATCACATCACCAACAGACACACACTGAACTATCACATCACCAACAGACACACACTGAACTATCACATCACCAACAGACACACACTGAACTATCACATCACCCACAGACACACACTGAACTATCACATCATCCGCAGACCCACACTGAACTATCACATCACCCACAGACCCACACTGAACTATCACATCACCAACAGACACACACTGAACTATCACATCACCAACAGACCCACACTGAACTGTCACATCACCCACAGACACACACTGAACTATCACATCACCAACAGACCCACACTGAACTGTCACATCACCAACAGACCCACACTGAACTATCACATCACCAACAGACCCACACTGAACTGTCACATCACCAACAGACCCACACTGAACTATCACATTACCAACAGACCCACACTGAACTATCACATCACCCACAGACCCACACTGAACTGTCACATCACCAACAGACCCACACTGAACTATCACATTACCAACAGACCCACACTGAACTATCACATCACCAACAGACACACACTGAACTGTCACATCACCAACAGACCCACACTGAACTATCACATCACCAACAGACCCACACTGAACTATCACATCACCAACAGACCCACACTGAACTATCACATCACCAACAGTCCCACACTGAACTATCACATCACCAACAGACACACACTGAACTGTCACATCACCAACAGACCCACACTGAACTGTCACATCACCCACAGACCCACACTGAACTGTCACATCACCAACAGACCCACACTGAACTGTCACATCACCCACAGACCCACACTGAACTGTCACATCACCAACAGACCCACACTGAACTATCACATTACCAACAGACCCACACTGAACTATCACATCACCAACAGACACACACTGAACTGTCACATCACCAACAGACCCACACTGAACTATCACATCACCAACAGACCCACACTGAACTATCACATCACCAACAGACCCACACTGAACTGTCACATCACCAACAGACCCACACTGAACTATCACATCACCAACAGACCCACACTGAACTGTCACATCACCCACAGACCCACACTGAACTGTCACATCACCAACAGACCCACACTGAACTGTCACATCACCCACAGACCCACACTGAACTGTCACATCACCCACAGACACACACTGAACTATCACATCACCAACAGACCCACACTGACCTATCACATCACCAACAGACCCACACTGAACTATCACATCACCCACAGACCCACACTGATCTATCACATCACCAACAGACCCACACTGAACTATCACATCACCCACAGACCCACACTGAACTATCACATCACCAACAGACACACACTGAACTGTCAGATCACCAACAGACCCACACTGAACTATCACATCACCCACAGACACACACTGAACTATCACATCACCAACAGACCCACACTGAACTATCACATCACCAACAGACACACACTGAACTATCACATCACCAACAGACCCACACTGAACTATCACATCACCAACAGACACACACTGAACTATCACATCACCCACAGACACACACTGAACTGTCACATCACCAACAGTCCCACACTGAACTGTCACATCACCCACAGACACACACTGAACTGTCACATCACCAACAGACCCACACTGAACTATCACATCACCCACAGACACACACTGAACTGTCACATCACCCACAGACCCACACTGAACTGTCACATCACCAACAGACCCACACTGAACTATCACATCACCAACAGACCCACACTGAACTGTCACATCACCAACAGACACACACTGAACTATCACATCACCAACAGACCCACACTGAACTATCACATCACCAACAGACACACACTGAACTATCACATCACCAACAGACCCACACTGAACTATCACATCACCAACAGACACACACTGAACTGTCGCATCACCAACAGACCCACACTGAACTGTCACATCACCAACAGACACACACTGAACTATCACATCACCAACAGACACACACTGAACTATCACATCACCAACAGACCCACACTGACCTATCACATCACCAACAGACCCACACTGAACTATCACATCACCCACAGACCCACACTGATCTATCACATCACCAACAGACCCACACTGAACTATCACATCACCAACAGACCCACACTGAACTATCACATCACCAACAGACACACACTGAACTGTCAGATCACCAACAGACCCACACTGAACTATCACATCACCCACAGACCCACACTGAACTATCACATCACCAACAGACCCACACTGAACTATCACATCACCAACAGACCCACACTGAACTATCACATCACCAACAGACACACACTGAACTGTCAGATCACATAAAGATCCACACTGAACTATCACATCACCCACAGACACACACTGAACTATCACATCACCAACAGACCCACACTGAACTATCACATCACCAACAGACCCACACTGAACTATCACGTCACCAACAGACACACACTGAACTATCACATCACCAACAGACCCACGCTGAACTATCACATCACCAACAGACACACAATGAACTATCACATCACCAACAGACACACACTGAACTATCACATCACCCACAGACACACACTGAACTATCACATCACCAACAGACACACACTGAACTGTCACAATCACCAACAGACCCACACTGAACTATCACATCACCCACAGACACACACTGAACTATCACATCACCAACAGACACACACTGAACTGTCACATCACCCACAGACACACACTGAACTATCACATCACCCACAGACCCACACTGAACTGTCACATCACCAACAGACCCACACTGAACTATCACATCACCAACAGACACACACTGAACTATCACATTACCAACAGACACACACTGAACTATCACATCACCAACAGACACACACTGATCTATCACATCACCAACAGACCCACACTGATCTATCACATCACCAACAGACCCACACTGAACTATCACATCACCAACAGACCCACACTGAACTATCACATCACCAACAGACCCACACTGAACTGTCACATCACCAACAGACACACACTGAACTGTCACATCACCAACAGACACACACTGAACTATCACATCACCCACAGACACACACTGAACTATCACATCACCAACAGACCCACACTGAACTATCACATCACCAACAGACACACACTGAACTATCACATCACCAAGAGACACACACTGAACTGTCACATCACCCACAGACACACACTGAACTATCACATCACCAACAGACCCACACTGAACTGTCACATCACCAACAGACCCACACTGAACTGTCACATCACCAACAGACCCACACTGAACTATCACATCACCAACAGACACACACTGAACTGTCGCATCACCAACAGACCCACACTGAACTATCACATCACCAACAGACCCACACTGAACTATCACATCACCAACAGACACACACTGAACTATCACATCACCCACAGACACACACTGAACTGTCACATCACCCACAGACCCACACTGAACTATCACATCACCAACAGACACACACTGAACTATCACATCACCAACAGACACACACTGAACTGTCACATCACCAACAGACACACACTGAACTATCACATCATCAGCAGACCCACACTGAACTATCACATCACCCACAGACCCACACTGAACTATCACATCACCAACAGACCCACACTGACCTATCACATCACCAACAGACCCACACTGAACTATCACATCACCCACAGACCCACACTGAACTATCACATCACCAACAGACCCACACTGAACTATCACATCACCAACAGACCCACACTGATCTATCACATCACCAACAGACCCACATGAACTATCACATCACCAACAGACCCACACTGAACTATCACATCACCAACAGACCCACACTGAACTATCACATCACCAACAGACCCACACTGAACTATCACATCACCAACAGACCCACACTGAACTGTCACATCACCAACAGACCCACACTGAACTATCACATCACCAACAGACACACACTGAACTGTCAGATCACATAAAGATCCACACTGAACTATCACATCACCCACAGACACACACTGAACTGTCACATCACCAACAGACCCACACTGAACTATCACATCACCAACAGACCCACACTGAACTATCACATCACCAACAGACACACACTGAACTATCACATCACCAACAGACCCACACTGAACTATCACATCACCAACAGACCCACGCTGAACTATCACATCACCAACACACACACGCTGAACTATCACATCACCCACAGACACACACTGAACTATCACATCACCAACAGACCCACACTGAACTATCACATCACCAACAGACACACACTGAACTATCACATCACCAACAGACACACACTGAACTATCACATCACCAACAGACCCACACTGAACTGTCACATCACCAACAGACCCACACTGAACTATCACATCACATAAAGACCCACACTGAACTATCACATCACCAACAGACCCACACTGAACTATCACATCACCAACAGACCCACACTGATCTATCACATCATCAACAGACCCACACTGATCTATCACATCACCAACAGACACACACTGAACTATCACATCATCAACAGACCCACACTGAACTATCACATCACATAAAGACCCACACTGAACTATCACATCACCAACAGACCCACACTGAACTATCACATCACCAACAGACCCACACTGATCTATCACATCATCAACAGACCCACACTGATCTATCACATCACCAACAGACCCACACTGATCTATCACATCACCAACAGACCCACACTGAACTATCACATCACCAACAGACCCACACTGAACTGTCACATCACCAACAGACCTACACTGAACTATCACATCACCAACAGACCCACACTGAACTGTCACATCACCCACAGACCCACACTGATCTATCACATCACCAACAGACCCACACTGATCTATCACATCACCAACAGACCCACACTGAACTATCACATCACCAACAGACCCACACTGAACTATCACATCACCAACAGACCCACACTGAACTGTCACATCACCAACAGACACACACTGAACTATCACATCACCCACAGACACACACTGAACTGTCACATCACCAACAGACACACACTGAACTATCACATCACCAACAGACACACACTGAACTATCACATCATCAGCAGACCCACACTGAACTATCACATCACCCACAGACCCACACTGAACTATCACATCACCAACAGACCCACACTGACCTATCACATCACCAACAGACCCACACTGAACTATCACATCACCCACAGACCCACACTGATCTATCACATCACCAACAGACCCACACTGAACTATCACATCACCAACAGACCCACACTGAACTATCACATCACCAACAGACACACACTGAACTGTCAGATCACCAACAGACCCACACTGAACTATCACATCACCCACAGACCCACACTGAACTATCACATCACCAACAGACCCACACTGAACTATCACATCACCAACAGACCCACACTGAACTATCACATCACCAACAGACACACACTGAACTGTCAGATCACATAAAGATCCACACTGAACTATCACATCACCCACAGACACACACTGAACTGTCACATCACCAACAGACCCACACTGAACTATCACATCACCAACAGACCCACACTGAACTATCACATCACCAACAGACACACACTGAACTATCACATCACCAACAGACCCACGCTGAACTATCACATCACCAACAGACACACACTGAACTATCACATCACCCACAGACACACACTGAACTATCACATCACCAACAGACCCACACTGAACTATCACATCACCAACAGACACACACTGAACTATCACATCACCCACAGACCCACACTGAACTATCACATCACCAACAGACCCACACTGAACTATCACATCACCAACAGACCCACGCTGAACTATCACATCACCAACACACACACGCTGAACTATCACATCACCCACAGACACACACTGAACTATCACATCACCAACAGACCCACACTGAACTATCACATCACCAACAGACACACACTGAACTATCACATCACCAACAGACACACACTGAACTATCACATCACCAACAGACCCACACTGAACTGTCACATCACCAACAGACCCACACTGAACTATCACATCACATAAAGACCCACACTGAACTATCACATCACCAACAGACCCACACTGAACTATCACATCACCAACAGACCCACACTGATCTATCACATCATCAACAGACCCACACTGATCTATCACATCACCAACAGACACACACTGAACTATCACATCATCAACAGACCCACACTGAACTATCACATCACATAAAGACCCACACTGAACTATCACATCACCAACAGACCCACACTGAACTATCACATCACCAACAGACCCACACTGAACTATCACATCACCAACAGACCCACACTGAACTGTCACATCACCAACAGACCTACACTGAACTATCACATCACCAACAGACCCACACTGAACTGTCACATCACCCACAGACCCACACTGATCTATCACATCACCAACAGACACACACTGAACTGTCACAATCACCAACAGACCCACACTGAACTATCACATCACCCACAGACACACACTGAACTATCACATCACCAACAGACACACACTGAACTATCACATTACCAACAGACACACACTGAACTATCACATCACCAACAGACACACACTGATCTATCACATCACCAACAGACCCACACTGATCTATCACATCACCAACAGACCCACACTGATCTATCACATCACCAACAGACCCACACTGAACTATCACATCACCAACAGACCCACACTGAACTATCACATCACCAACAGACCCACACTGAACTGTCACATCACCAACAGACACACACTGAACTATCACATCACCCACAGACACACACTGAACTGTCACATCACCAACAGACACACACTGAACTATCACATCACCAAGAGACACACACTGAACTGTCACATCACCAAGAGACACACACTGAACTGTCACATCACCCACAGACACACACTGAACTATCACATCACCAACAGACCCACACTGAACTGTCACATCACCAACAGACCCACACTGAACTATCACATCACCAACAGACACACACTGAACTATCACATCACCAACAGACCCACACTGATCTATCACATCACCAACAGACCCACACTGAACTGTCGCATCACCAACAGACACACACTGAACTGTCACATCACCAACAGACCCACACTGAACTGTCACATCACCAACAGACACACACTGAACTATCACATCACCAACAGACCCACACTGAACTGTCACATCACCAACAGACCCACACTGAACTGTCACATCACCAACAGACACACACTGAACTATCACATCACCAACAGACCCACACTGAACTATCACATCACCAACAGACACACACTGAACTGTCACATCACCAACAGACCCACACTGAACTGTCACATCACCAACAGACACACACTGAACTATCACATCACCAACAGACCCACACTGAACTGTCGCATCACCAACAGACACACACTGAACTATCACATCACCAACAGACACACACTGAACTGTCACATCACCAACAGACCCACACTGAACTATCACATCACCAACAGACCCACACTGAACTGTCACATCACCAACAGACACACACTGAACTATCACATCACCCACAGACCCACACTGAACTGTCACATCACCCACAGACCCACACTGAACTATCACATCACCAACAGACCCACACTGAACTATCACATCACCCACAGACACACACTGAACTGTCACATCACCAACAGACACACACTGAACTATCACATCATCAGCAGACCCACACTGAACTATCACATCACCAACAGACCCACACTGAACTATCACATCATCTGCAGACACACACTGAACTGTCACATCACCAACAGACACACACTGAACTGTCACATCACCCACAGACCCACACTGAACTATCACATCACCAACAGACCCACACTGAACTGTCACATCACCAACAGACACACACTGAACTGTCACATCACCAACAGACACACACTGAACTATCACATCACCCACAGACCCACACTGAACTATCACATCACCAACAGACCCACACTGAACTATCACATCACCAACAGACCCACACTGAACTATCACATCACCAACAGACACACACTGAACTATCACATCACCCACAGACCCACACTGAACTGTCACATCACCCACAGACCCACACTGAACTATCACATCACCCACAGACACACACTGAACTGTCACATCACCCACAGACCCACACTGAACTATCACATCACCCACAGACCCACACTGAACTGTCACATCACCCACAGACCCACACTGAACTATCACATCACCCACAGACACACACTGAACTGTCACATCACCCACAGACCCACACTGAACTATCACATCACCCACAGACACACACTGAACTGTCACATCACCCACAGACCCACACTGAACTATCACATCACCAACAGACACACACTGAACTATCACATCACCAACAGACCCACACTGAACTGTCACATCACCAACAGACCCACACTGAACTGTCACATCACCCACAGACACACACTTAACTATCACATCACCCACAGACACACACTGAACTATCACATCACCAACAGACCCACACTGAACTATCACATCACCAACAGACCCACACTGAACTATCACATCACCAACAGACCCACACTGACCTATCACATCACCAACAGACCCACACTGAACTATCACATCACCCACAGACCCACACTGAACTATCACATCACCAACAGACCCACACTGAACTGTCACATCACCAACAGACCCACACTGAACTGTCACATCACCCACAGACACACACTGAACTGTCACATCACCAACAGACACACACTGAACTGTCACATCACCAACAGACACACACTGAACTATCACATCACCCACAGACCCACACTGAACTATCACATCACCAACAGACACACACTGAACTATCACATCACCAACAGACCCACACTGAACTGTCACATCACCAACAGACACACACTGAACTGTCACATCACCAACAGACCCACACTGAACTGTCACATCACCAACAGACCCACACTGAACTATCACATCACCAACAGACCCACACTGAACTGTCACATCACCAACAGACACACACTGAACTGTCACATCACCCACAGACACACACTGAACTATCACATCACCAACAGACCCACACTGAACTATCACATCACCCACAGACACACACTGAACTATCACATCACCAACAGACCCACACTGAACTGTCACATCAGCAACAGACCCACACTGAACTATCACATCACCAACAGACACACACTGAACTGTCAGATCACCAACAGACCCACACTGAACTATCACATCACCCACAGACCCACACTGAACTATCACATCACCAACAGACCCACACTGAACTATCACATCACCCACAGACACACACTGAACTATCACATCACCAACAGACCCACACTGAACTATCACATCACCCACAGACACACACTGAACTGTCACATCACCAACAGACCCACACTGAACTATCACATCACCAACAGACCCACACTGAACTATCACATCACCAACAGACACACACTGAACTATCACATCACCAACAGACCCACACTGAACTATCACATCACCCACAGACACACACTGAACTATCACATCACCAACAGACACACACTGAACTATCACATCACCAACAGACCCACACTGAACTATCACATCACCAACAGACCCACACTGAACTATCACATCACCCACAGACACACACTGAACTATCACATCACCAACAGACCCACACTGAACTATCACATCACCAACAGACACACGCTGAACTATCACATCACCAACAGACACACACTGAACTATCACATCACCAACAGACACACACTGAACTGTCACATCACCCACAGACACACACTGAACTGTCACATCACCAACAGACCCACACTGAACTGTCACATCACCAACAGACCCACACTGATCTATCACATCATCAACAGACCCACACTGATCTATCACATCACCAACAGACACACACTGAACTATCACATCACCAACAGACCCACACTGATCTATCACATCATCAACAGACCCACACTGATCTATCACATCACCAACAGACCCACACTGAACTATCACATCACCAACAGACCCACACTGATCTATCACAACATCAACAGACCCACACTGATCTATCACATCACCAACAGACCTACACTGATCTATCACATCATCAACAGACCCACACTGATCTATCACATCACCAACAGACCCACACTGAACTATCACATCACCAACAGACCCACACTGAACTGTCACATCACCAACAGACCTACACTGAACTATCACATCACCAACAGACCCACACTGAACTGTCACATCACCAACAGACCCACACTGATCTATCACATCACCAACAGACCCACACTGAACTATCACATCACCAACAGACCCACACTGAACTATCACATCACCAACAGACCCACACTGAACTATCACATCACCAACAGACCCACACTGAACTGTCACATCACCAACAGACCTACACTGATCTATCACATCACCAACAGACACACACTGAACTGTCACAATCACCAACAGACCCACACTGAACTATCACATCACCAACAGACACACACTGAACTATCACATTACCAACAGACACACACTGAACTATCACATCACCAACAGACACACACTGATCTATCACATCACCAACAGACCCACACTGATCTATCACATCACCAACAGACCCACACTGATCTATCACATCACCAACAGACCCACACTGAACTGTCACATCACCAACAGACACACACTGAACTATCACATCACCAACAGACACACACTGAACTATCACATCACCCACAGACACACACTGAACTATCACATCACCAACAGACACACACTGAACTATCACATCACCCACAGACACACACTGAACTATCACATCACCAACAGACCCACACTGAACTATCACATCACCCACAGACACACACTGAACTGTCACATCACCCACAGACACACACTGAACTGTCACATCACCAACAGACCCACACTGAACTGTCACATCACCAACAGACCCACACTGAACTGTCACATCACCAAGAGACACACACTGAACTATCACATCACCAACAGACCCACACTGAACTGTCACATCACCCACAGACCCACACTGAACTATCACATCACCAACAGACCCACACTGAACTATCACATCACCAACAGACCCACACTGAACTATCACATCACCCACAGACCCACACTGAACTGTCACATCACCAACAGACACACACTGAACTATCACATCACCAACAGACACACACTGAACTATCACATCACCAACAGACACACACTGAACTGTCACATCACCCACAGACCCACACTGAACTATCACATCACCAACAGACACACACTGAACTATCACATCACCAACAGACCCACACTGAACTATCACATCACCAACAGACCCACACTGAACTATCACATCACCAACAGACACACACTGAACTATCACATCACCAACAGACCCACACTGAACTATCACATCACCAACAGACACACACTGAACTATCACATCACCAACAGACCCACACTGAACTGTCACATCACCCACAGACACACTGAACTATCACATCACCAACAGACACACACTGAACTATCACATCACCAACAGACCCACACTGAACTATCACATCACCAACAGACACACACTGAACTGTCACATCACCAACAGACCCACACTGAACTATCACATCACCCACAGACACACACTGAACTGTCACATCACCAACAGACACACACTGAACTATCACATCACCAACAGACCCACACTGAACTATCACATCACCAACAGACCCACACTGAACTATCACATCACCAACAGACACACACTGAACTATCACATCACCAACAGACACACACTGAACTATCACATCACCAACAGACACACACTGATCTATCACATCACCCACAGACACACACTGAACTATCACATCACCCACAGACCCACACTGAACTGTCACATCACCAACAGACCCACACTGAACTGTCACATCACCAACAGACACACACTGAACTATCACATCACCCACAGACCCACACTGAACTATCACATCACCAACAGACACACACTGAACTATCACATCACCAACAGACCCACACTGAACTGTCACATCACCAACAGACACACACTGAACTGTCACATCACCAACAGACCCACACTGAACTGTCACATCACCAACAGACCCACACTGAACTATCACATCACCAACAGACCCACACTGAACTGTCACATCACCAACAGACACACACTGAACTGTCACATCACCCACAGACACACACTGAACTATCACATCACCAACAGACCCACACTGAACTATCACATCACCCACAGACACACACTGAACTATCACATCACCAACAGACCCACACTGAACTGTCACATCAGCAACAGACCCACACTGAACTATCACATCACCAACAGACACACACTGAACTGTCAGATCACCAACAGACCCACACTGAACTATCACATCACCCACAGACCCACACTGAACTATCACATCACCAACAGACCCACACTGAACTATCACATCACCCACAGACACACACTGAACTATCACATCACCAACAGACCCACACTGAACTATCACATCACCCACAGACACACACTGAACTGTCACATCACCAACAGACCCACACTGAACTATCACATCACCAACAGACCCACACTGAACTATCACATCACCAACAGACACACACTGAACTATCACATCACCAACAGACCCACACTGAACTATCACATCACCCACAGACACACACTGAACTATCACATCACCAACAGACACACACTGAACTATCACATCACCAACAGACCCACACTGAACTATCACATCACCAACAGACCCACACTGAACTATCACATCACCCACAGACACACACTGAACTATCACATCACCAACAGACCCACACTGAACTATCACATCACCAACAGACACACGCTGAACTATCACATCACCAACAGACACACACTGAACTATCACATCACCAACAGACACACACTGAACTGTCACATCACCCACAGACACACACTGAACTGTCACATCACCAACAGACCCACACTGAACTGTCACATCACCAACAGACCCACACTGATCTATCACATCATCAACAGACCCACACTGATCTATCACATCACCAACAGACACACACTGAACTATCACATCACCAACAGACCCACACTGATCTATCACATCATCAACAGACCCACACTGATCTATCACATCACCAACAGACCCACACTGAACTATCACATCACCAACAGACCCACACTGATCTATCACAACATCAACAGACCCACACTGATCTATCACATCACCAACAGACCTACACTGATCTATCACATCATCAACAGACCCACACTGATCTATCACATCACCAACAGACCCACACTGAACTATCACATCACCAACAGACCCACACTGAACTGTCACATCACCAACAGACCTACACTGAACTATCACATCACCAACAGACCCACACTGAACTGTCACATCACCAACAGACCCACACTGATCTATCACATCACCAACAGACCCACACTGAACTATCACATCACCAACAGACCCACACTGAACTATCACATCACCAACAGACCCACACTGAACTATCACATCACCAACAGACCCACACTGAACTGTCACATCACCAACAGACCTACACTGATCTATCACATCACCAACAGACACACACTGAACTGTCACAATCACCAACAGACCCACACTGAACTATCACATCACCAACAGACACACACTGAACTATCACATTACCAACAGACACACACTGAACTATCACATCACCAACAGACACACACTGATCTATCACATCACCAACAGACCCACACTGATCTATCACATCACCAACAGACCCACACTGATCTATCACATCACCAACAGACCCACACTGAACTGTCACATCACCAACAGACACACACTGAACTATCACATCACCAACAGACACACACTGAACTATCACATCACCCACAGACACACACTGAACTATCACATCACCAACAGACACACACTGAACTATCACATCACCCACAGACACACACTGAACTATCACATCACCAACAGACCCACACTGAACTATCACATCACCCACAGACACACACTGAACTGTCACATCACCCACAGACACACACTGAACTGTCACATCACCAACAGACCCACACTGAACTGTCACATCACCAACAGACCCACACTGAACTGTCACATCACCAAGAGACACACACTGAACTATCACATCACCAACAGACCCACACTGAACTGTCACATCACCCACAGACCCACACTGAACTATCACATCACCAACAGACCCACACTGAACTATCACATCACCAACAGACCCACACTGAACTATCACATCACCCACAGACCCACACTGAACTGTCACATCACCAACAGACACACACTGAACTATCACATCACCAACAGACACACACTGAACTATCACATCACCAACAGACACACACTGAACTGTCACATCACCCACAGACCCACACTGAACTATCACATCACCAACAGACACACACTGAACTATCACATCACCAACAGACCCACACTGAACTATCACATCACCAACAGACCCACACTGAACTATCACATCACCAACAGACACACACTGAACTATCACATCACCAACAGACCCACACTGAACTATCACATCACCAACAGACACACACTGAACTATCACATCACCAACAGACCCACACTGAACTGTCACATCACCCACAGACACACTGAACTATCACATCACCAACAGACACACACTGAACTATCACATCACCAACAGACCCACACTGAACTATCACATCACCAACAGACACACACTGAACTGTCACATCACCAACAGACCCACACTGAACTATCACATCACCCACAGACACACACTGAACTGTCACATCACCAACAGACACACACTGAACTATCACATCACCAACAGACCCACACTGAACTATCACATCACCAACAGACCCACACTGAACTATCACATCACCAACAGACACACACTGAACTATCACATCACCAACAGACACACACTGAACTATCACATCACCCACAGACCCACACTGAACTGTCACATCACCAACAGACACACACTGAACTATCACATCACCCACAGACACACACTGAACTATCACATCACCAACAGACACACACTGATCTATCACATCACCCACAGACACACACTGAACTATCACATCACCCACAGACCCACACTGAACTGTCACATCACCAACAGACACACACTGAACTATCACATCACCCACAGACACACACTGAACTATCACATCACCAACAGACACACACTGAACTATCACATCACCAACAGACACACACTGAACTGTCACATCATCCACAGACCCACACTGAACTATCACATCACCAACAGACACACACTGAACTATCACATCACCAACAGACCCACACTGAACTGTCACATCACCCACAGACACACACTGAACTATCACATCACCAACAGACACACACTGAACTATCACATCACCCACAGACACACACTGAACTATCACATCACCAACAGACCCACACTGAACTATCACATCACCAACAGACCCACACTGAACTATCACATCACCAACAGACACACACTGAACTATCACATCACCAACAGACCCACACTGAACTATCACATTACCAACAGACCCACACTGAACTATCACATCACCAACAGACCCACACTGAACTGTCACATCACCAACAGACACACACTGAACTATCACATCACCAACAGACCCACACTGAACTATCACATTACCAACAGACCCACACTGAACTATCACATCACCAACAGACCCACACTGAACTGTCACATCACCAACAGACACACACTGAACTATCACATCACCAACAGACACACACTGAACTGTCACATCACCCACAGACACACACTGAACTATCACATCACCCACAGACACACACTGAACTATCACATCACCCACAGACACACACTGAACTATCACATCACCCACAGACACACACTGAACTATCACATCACCCACAGACACACACTGAACTATCACATCACCCACAGACCCACACTGAACTATCACATCACCAACAGACCCACACTGAACTGTCACATCACCAACAGACCCACACTGAACTATCACATCACCAACAGACCCACACTGAACTGTCACATCACCAACAGAC
Source organism: Pristiophorus japonicus (assembly GCF_044704955.1). Taxonomy (NCBI): domain Eukaryota; kingdom Metazoa; phylum Chordata; class Chondrichthyes; family Pristiophoridae; genus Pristiophorus; species Pristiophorus japonicus. The sequence continues at coordinate 248,635 of NW_027254561.1, read as the reverse complement.
ACACACTGAACTATCACATCACCAACAGACACACACTGAACTATCACATCACCCACAGACACACACTGAACTATCACATCACCAACAGACCCACACTGAACTATCACATCACCAACAGATACACACTGAACTGTCACATCACCAACAGACCCACACTGAACTGTCACATCATCAACAGACACACACTGAACTATCACATCACCAACAGACCCACACTGAACTATCACATCACCAACAGACCCACACTGAACTATCACATCACCAACAGACCCACACTGAACTATCACATCATCAACAGACACACACTGAACTATCACATCACCAACAGACCCACACTGAACTATCACATCACCAACAGACCCACACTGAACTGTCACATCACCAACAGACCCACACTGATCTATCACATCATCAACAGACACACACTGAACTATCACATCACCAACAGACCCACACTGAACTATCACATCACCAACAGACACACACTGAACTATCACATCACCAACAGACCCACACTGAACTATCACATCACCAACAGACCCACACTGAACTATCACATCATCAACAGACACACACTGAACTATCACATCACCAACAGACCCACACTGAACTATCACATCACCAACAGACCCACACTGAACTGTCACATCACCAACAGACCCACACTGATCTATCACATCATCAACAGACACACACTGAACTATCACATCACCAACAGACCCACACTGAACTATCACATCACCAACAGACACACACTGAACTATCACATCACCCACAGACCCACACTGAACTGTCACATCACCAACAGACCCACACTGAAATATCACATCACCAACAGACACACACTGAACTATCACATCACATAAAGACCCACACTGAACTATCACATCACCAACAGACCCACACTGAACTGTCACATCACCCACAGACACACACTGAACTATCACATCACTAACAGACACACACTGAACTATCACATCACCCACAGACCCACACTGAAATATCACATCACCCACAGACACACACTGAACTATCACATCACCCACAGACACACACTGAACTATCACATCACCAACAGACACACACTGAACTGTCACATCACCAACAGACCCACACTGAACTATCACATCACCAACAGACACACACTGAACTGTCACATCACCAACAGACCCACACTGAACTATCACATCACCAACAGACACACACTGAACTATCACATCACCAACAGACACACACTGAACTATCACATCACCAACAGACCCACACTGAACTATCACATCACCCACAGACACACACTGAACTATCACATCACCCACAGATCCACACTGAACTATCACATTACCCACAGACACACACTGAACTGTCACATCGCCAACAGACACACACTGAACTGTCACATCACCAACAGACACACTATCATGTGTGTCACATTACTGTATAAATCTGTATCTTACCATGCTATACATGACTGTAACTAGATATGATCTGTAACCACAAACATACTTTAGCACCAGGGGTGCACTTGCAGGAGACACTGCATACCTGTTCCACACAGGTATATAAAGGTATGTCTCAGGCAAGTGTGGGACTCGAGAGCTGTGTAATAAAGGTTCAGGTCCAGAGTGACCTTGACTTCAGCATGTGCCTCGTGTGAGTCTGTACTTCAGGGTCAGGACTTTACAGTGGCGCCGAGTTACGGGATCACAGAATCCACAGAATGGCTACCAATGGCTCAGATGAGAAATATAATGTTGGAGACAATTGGGAGGGCTTTATAGAAAGGCTCCAGCAAAGCTTTGTAACCAAAGACTGGTTGGGCGACGATAAGGCAGACAAGAGAAGAGCCCACCTCTTGACCAGCTGTGGCTCGAAAACATACGCCTTCATGAAGGACCTGCTGGCACCCGAGAAACCAGCAAGCAAGATGTTTGAGGAGTTGAGCACACTGGTGAGAGACCACCTGAAGCCAGCGAGCAGCCTGCACATGGCCAGACACAGGTTCTACAACTGCAGACGCTGTGTGGGCCAGAGCATACCCGACTTCGTGACGGAACTTCGGAGGTTGGCTAGTTTACGAGAGTTCTCCGATGAACTGAGGAGAGAAGTACTGAGAGACTTTTTTATTGAAGGAATAGAGACCAAGAACTTGACCCTAGAGACAGCAGCACTGGTTGCACAGACATTCTTGGCAGGAGACAACTAACAAAACATCATAACAAGGGGTTCACAGCGTGAAACAAGCTGCTACCCCCACACACAGACAAAGGCAGGAGAGCAGGCCTTCAACAGCAGGCAGTGGCACCAGAAGCCATCAAGGGCCACATGAACGGCCGTTCACACCTCATCAACCCACAATGCGAGCAATCAACTACAAACTGAGAGAAGCTCAAGAGAGATCAGCCAGACGCAGCTCATCCTTTGGAAACAATGGAAGCGGTCTGTGCTGGAGATGTGGGGGAAGGCACTCAACCAGGGTGTGTCGATTTCAGCATGCTTTTTGCAGAAACTGCGACCATGCAGGGCATCTGGCCCGCATGTGCAGAAAAACAGCAGCTCGGCTGGTATACGAATCGGAAGGGTCGGAAAGTGGACCAGAAGACGGTGGGGACAGTGCCCGGGGCGCCGAGGTACAGCAGGTCAACACGATCAATGTCCACTGTTCTTACAACAAGACACCTCCAATTATGATGAGGGTCCTACTCAACGGGATACCCGTCAACATGGAGCTGGACACGGGAGCGAGTCAATCTCTCATGAGCGCTCAACTATTTGAACAGCTGTGGCCGCACAGAAGCAACAGACCAAAACTCACAAGGGTCGACACCAAACTAAGGACCGATGATACCATAGAAATCATCCCAGTCCTTGGCAGCGCCATGCTCTCAGTCACACACAAAGGGACGGTGAACCGACTTCCCCTGTGGATTGTCCCCGGGGATCTCCCAGCCCTGTTGGGGAGAAGCTGGCTGGCAAAACTAAATTGGAAATGGGATGATGTTCACGCCATGTCGTCAAAGGAACGGAGCTCCTGCTCAACAGTTCTACTGTCGGAAAGTGTGAGATCATCCACCTTGGAAAAAAAAACAGTAAAAGGGAATATTATTTGAATGGGGAGAAATTACAACATGCTGAATGCAGAGGGACCTGGGGATCCCAAAAAGTTAGTTTGCAGGTGCAGCAGGTAATCGGGAAGGCGAATGGGATGTTGGCCTTCATTGCGAGAGGGATGGAGTACAAAAGCAGGGAGGTCCTGCTGCAACTGTACAGGGCATTGGTGAGGCCACACCTGGAGTACTGCGTGCAGTTTTGGTCACCTTACTTAAGGAAGGATATACTAGCCTTGGAGGGGGTACAGAGACGATTCACTAGGCTGATTCCGGAGATGAGGGGGTTACCTTATGATGATAGATTGAGTAGACTGGGTCTTTACTCCTTGGAGTTCAGAAGGATGAGGGGTGATCTTATAGGAATATTTAAAATAATGAAAGTGATAGACAGGATAGAGGCAGAGAGGTTGTTTCCACTGGTCAGGGAGACTAAAACTAGGGGGCACAGCCTCAAAATACGGGGGAGCCAATTTAAAACCGAGTTGAGAAGGAATTTCTTCTCCCAGAGGGTTGTGAATCTGTGGAATTCTCTGCCCAAGGAAGCAGTTGAGGGCTAGCTCATTGAATGTATTCAAATCACAGATAGATAGATTTTTAACCAATAAGGGAATTAAGGGTTACGGGGAGCGGGCGGGTAAGTGGAGCTGAGTCCACGGCCAGATCAGCCATGATCTTGCTGAATGGCGGAGCAGGCTCGAGGGGCGAGATGGCCTACTCCTGTTCCTAATTCTTATGTTCTTATGTTCTAAGTCATTTTGAACATCTCTTTCAGCCAAGTGTGGGCACCTTCAAAGGGGCCAAAGTTAAAATCTAAATCACACAGGATGCTAGACCGGTCTATCACAAGGCTAGAGTTGTGCCCTATGTGATGAGGGAAAAGATTGAACACGAACTGGACCGGCTTCTGCGGGAAGGCATAATTTCTCCCGTGGAATTCAGCGACTGGGCAAGCCCCATCGTCCCCGTCATGAAGCCTGATGGATCCGTACGGATCTGTGGTGATTACAAGTCTGCCATAAACAGAGTCTCCCGACAGGACCAATACCCACTGCCCAGAGCGGTGGACCTATTTGCCACATTGGCTGGAGGTAAACTTTTCTCGAAACTTGACTTCACATCTGCGGATATGACGCAAGAATTGACCGAGGAATCCAAGCTACTCACCGCCATCAACACACATCGAGGCCTTTTCATGTACAATCGATGCCCATTCGGCATCAGGGCGGCAGCTGCTATATTCCAGCGCAACATGGAGAGTCTGCTCAAGTCCATCCCGGGGACGGTTGTATTTCAAGACGACATACTCATCACGGGCAGGAACACCGACTCTCATCTCCGCAATTTGGAGGAAGTACTAAAGCGGTTGGATCAGGTCGGCCTACGAGTCAAGAAATCCAAGTGTCTGTTTCTCGCGCCCGAGGTTGAATTTTTGGGCAGAAGGATTGCCGCTGATGGAATCCGCCCAACAGAGTCCAAAACAGAAGCGATTCGCCTGGCTCCCAGGCCCCGGAATGTCTCAGAACTGCGCGCCTTTCTCAGGCTACTCAATTACTTTGGGAACTTTATGCAGAACTTGAGCACGCTGCTGGAGCCTCTCCACGTGCTACTCAGGAAGGGGTGCGATTGGTTTTTGGGGGGACGCCCAGGAACGCGCCTTCAACAAGGCACGCAACCTTCTGTGTTCCAACAGTGTTTGGACTTTCTTTGACCCAGGTAAAAAGCTAGTTCTCACATGCGATGCGTCAGTGTATGGGGTCAGGTGCGTCTTACAACATGTCAATAGTGCGGGCAAATTACAACCCATAGCTTATGCCTCCAGGTCACTTTCGCGGGCAGAGCGCGGATACGGAATGGTAGAGAAGGAGGCGCTCGCATGCGTGTACGGTGTCAAAAAGATGCACCAATACCTTTTCGGGGCAAAGTTCGCGTTAGAAACCCTCCTATCCGAGACCAACGTCTCGGCGCGAATTCAACGGTGGGCACTCGTGCTGGCGTCCTATGACTACACAATACGGCACAGACCAGGTACAGACAACTGTGCCGACGCGCTCAGCAGGCTACCCCTGATGACCACGGAGGGGTCTGATGAACAGGACTGTGAGATAGATATGGCAATCAATGCCTTTGAGTCCACAGGTTCGCCCATGACGGCTCGCCAAATCAGAGCCTGGACGGCCAGCGACCCCACGTTATCCTTAGTAAAAAGATGTGTCCTAACCGGTGACTGGGCAGAGGCTCGCGATGCCTGCCCCGAGGAATTAAAACCCTTTCACAGGCGCAGGCATGAGCTATCACTACAAGCAGACTGCCTGATGTGGGGCAGCCGAGTAGTCATGCCTCTGTGAGGCAGAGAGGCATTTGTCCGGGAGCTCCACCGCGAGCACCCGGGGATCGTTCTCATGAAGGCCACAGCCAGATCCCACCTCTGGTGGCCTGGTATTGACGCAGACTTGGAGCTCTGTGTCCGAAGGTGCACCATTTGTGCCCAACTCAGCAATGCCCCCAGGGAGGCTCCACTGAGCCCCTGGCCCTGGCCTACCAAACCGTGGTCACGGGTGCACGTAGACTATGCGGGCCCATTCATGGGCAAAATGTTCCTCGCAGTTGTAAATGCATTTTCAAAGTGGATCGAGTTCACCATTTTAATCTCGAGCACCACCTCCACCACTGTGGAGAGCCTCGCAACCATGTTTGCAACGCACGGAATCCCTGACATATTGGTCAGTGACAACGGTCCGTGCTTCACCAGCGCAGAATTCCAAGACTTTATAATTGACCACGGCATAAATCACGTCAAGACGGCACCGTTCAAGCCAGCCTCCAACGGCCAGGCGGAGAGAGCAGTGCAAATCATTAAACAAGGCATGCTTAAAATCCAAGGTCCCACGCTGCAGGGTCGCCTGTCGCGGCTGATGCTGGCATACAGATCTCGTCCGCACTCACTGACTGGGATCCCCCCCGCGCAACTGTTGATGAAAAGGACTTTAAAAACAAGGCTCTCATTAATCCTCCCAGACATGCACGAAATCGTTGAGGCAAAGCGCCGTAAGCTGACTGAGTACCATGACCGAAATTCGAGGGGGAGATGGAATGAGATAGGGGACAAAGTGTTTGTACTAAACTATGGCAGGGGTCCCAAATGGCTTGCAGGGACAGTAACGGGCAAGGAAGGAAACAGGCGACTGGTAGTACAAATGGACAATGGCCAAACCTGCCGGAGGCATGTAGACCAAGTCAAAAGCAGATTCACCAACAACACTGCGGAACCAGAGGCAGACTGCAATGTGGAACTCGCACCACACCTGGTGGACAGACAGAGGGAACAACCTGAGGAAAGG